>NW_025939256.1:88922-183167 GCF_000764305.2 Hyalella azteca | reverse complement strand
GGTAGAGAGGGTAGAGAGGGTAGAGAGGGCAGAGAGGTTACAGAGGGTAGAGAGGGTAGAGAGGGTAGAGATGGTAGAGAGGGTAGAGAGGGTAAAGGGTAGAGAGGGTAGAGAGGGTAGAGAGGGTAGAGATGGTAGAGAGGGTAGAGAGGGCAGAGAGGTTACAGAGGGTAGGGAGGGTAGAGAGAGTAGATATGGTAGAGATGGTAGGGAGGGTAGAGAGGGTAAAGGGTAGAGAGGGTAGAGAGGGTAGAGAGGGTAGAGAGGGTAGGGAGGGTAGAGATGGTAGAGAGGGTAGAGAGGGTAGAGAGGATAGATAGGGTAGAGAGAAGTAAATATATAATTGGAAAAAAAATCATGAGATAAAGCAACTAGGAATGAAAGAAAGAGGTAGAGAAGTAATTGAGAGAAATCGAGAGGGTGCGAGAAAGGGAAAGAGAGAAAGAGCGAGAGAGAAAGAGAGGATAAAAGTGAACTCAGAGAGAACGAGGGTAGAGGAGGAGTGGGAGAGAGGACCATTGGGGGCTGGAAAAGAGGGGGAGGGGGAATGGGAGTGAGGGGGCGCCGTCTTATCAATGAGACGCGGTCGGCCGCGACTGCGCAGGCGCCCCCACCCCCGTGGGGGAAGGGTGGAGAAGGGGGATGTTGGCATGACAGTAGACGGTGGTGGGATGACAGTGGGATGACAGTGGGACGACAGTGAGATGACAGTGGGGTGATTGTGAGATGCTGGCGGAATGATTGTAGGATGATAGTTGCATGAGAGTGGGATGATAGTTGCATAAAAGTGGGACGACGATGGGACAACAGTTGGATGATAGTGGGATTACAGTGGAATGACAGTGGGATTACAATGGGTTGAGAGTGGTATGACAGTGGGGGGACTTGTCAGGATGTGGTATGACAGGGATGCAGTGGCATGACAGTGGTATGACAGTGCGGTGACTGTGGGGTGACTGTGGGGTGACTATAGGGGACTGTGCTGTGACTGTGGGGTGAATGTGGGATGACTGTGGGTAGACTGTGGGGTTAACAAAGGCGGTCCAAGAGACAGACTGTACTACTACAGACCATTCACGCCAACCTCACATGTGATCAAGATGTTTGAGAAGGTAGTGGTCAGGAGGCTTGTTCGGTATATGGAAGAGGCTGACCTGTACAATAACGGACAACATGGCTTCCGACGTAATCGTTCCTGTTTGTCACAGTTACTGGAACACCATCACCGTCTAGTGGCCCAGCTGTAAGAGGGAGCTAACGTGGACGTGGTATACCTAGACTTTGCTAAAGCTTTTGACAAAGTTGACCATGGGGTGCTTTTCTGAAAGCTGAGGCTGTTGGAGGTAGGAGGAAACCTGTTAGGGTTGATCCACGACTTCCTTACAAATGGAGTACAAGCTGTCGCAATTGGAAACTCGAAATCGAGAGAAGCGAAGGTGAAAAACGTAGTGCCATAAGGCTCGGTGCTTGGACCGATCCTCATCCACATCGCCGATATCGACTCGGAACTAACACACGCATTTACATTGTAATTTGCGGACGATGCAGGAGTGCTGATGAGAATCACAGATGACCTAGACTGCGAGAGGTTACAGGATGACTTGTCAACAATCTACAGTAGGGCCCTAGCGAATAATATGCACCATGCATTATTTCACTAAGTACGAAATAATGAGAAACATAGTTGGCGCAGAGGCCGGGATGCCCCATCGCTACTTGAAATCAGATGGCACAGAAACTGAGGAGAAACGACTTGTTCGTGATCCCGGAATGTTGAGTACTGAAGCCACGTTTGATGATAACATCGAGGCTATAATTGTAAAAGGCAGATAACAGATGGGGTTTGTAACGTATTCGCAGTTAAAGTCTTCTTAACGTCAACTATCAGTCGGGCCCCACATAGCTTATTGTTGAAACATTTTTCGGATCGGAGGTTATATACAGTGAGATACAGACCATGGTTGAGCGAATACAAGGTTGACAGCTGCGACTTGCGGATGACTAGTATTTCCCTGGTGCAGCTGCGCCTGCGCCTTGTTATTCCATCCTCATTTGTTATTCCATCCGTGACGTCACCTTGGCTCTTGTGACGTCACCTTGGCTCCTGTGACGTCACAAGGTGATGTCAAACTGATTTGTAACACCAGTTTTGCCAAAATAAGACTAGTTGCATTCAGTAAATTAATTTTTTGAGCGTTTTGATACGGTCAATTGTTTAAATGCTTTCAAAAATGACATAAAAACAATGCAGTGATCTGCACTATTTACATTTTGTGCCCACAGTGACGTCACTCTAAAAATGCGCAGAACGACGAAAAATCGTCTTCGACGTGGGTCAACCTTATAGTAGTTCAACCATGCTACAGACTGCAAGTAAAACTCGTTACGTCGACAATTAACATCAACACAAGACAATTAACATCAATTCTGGCGTGTAATCGTTAAAGTAGCAAATATCTCACTTATATCTGTTTAATGTCATCGTTTTAATTGTAAATATGCTGTAAATATGCTCTATGTGCTGGAACTATATACCATGACAACTTGTTAATGTCGTCCAGAATCTCCACAACTGATCATAGCCATGAGCCTAGTGTGACTTTTAAATTGTCGCGTGTTATCAGTGCAAAATTTCCTTTTTATTATTTTCAACTTGTCGCTATGCCTCAAGTAAGGATTCTTTTTCTCTAATAATTTTCAGCTTACGAAAACAATGAAGGATAGAAAAACCCAACGTTTGTATCGTTGACTGCCTTGGCGACGGATCTTTTACGTTAAAAGCATTGGGCAAGGTAGATCAGGCTTACATTTCGAACAAGAGAAGTGGAGTAAATGATTACACTTATCAGAACCCTCATGCTCCCCATTTTGGAGTACTGTTGCCAACTTTGGGCGTCACTCAAAGCGGGCGCGAATTCAAAGCAATTGAGTTGCGGCACAATGGACTTTCACGTCATGGATCAGCGGGATTGGGGACCTGAACAAATAAGACTGGTTGGAGCATCTGACACTGTGCTCATTGGAGAGGAACAGAAAAAGGTATGTCAAACTGTAAGCGTGTAAGATAATTATCGGGCTGGCTCAAACTTTGAAAGTGAGACCTTCAGAAGAGCGACATATCACAACGAAAGGAGAGGGCTATTTCCGTTCAACGACCAAGCTGCGGTCAGAGGAAACACTCTGCGGGAGGGACTTCTTTCCCTATAGCAGGTCCAAGGCTGTTAAATGTCTTGACGACGCATCGGAAAGGAGAGGAGTTCACCCATGAGATATTCAGGAGACGACTGGATGCATTTTTGAGCAAGGTCCCGGCTCGTCCGGTTATGTCCCACTACCCTCGGAAATGGCAAGCATTGAAATCGAGAGGGTAGGGGGGCATAACCGGGACAGATGTGGGACAAATCTCAAATTTTGCATCAGCTGGCTCAAATGATGGCAGATGCACGGAGCACGTTCAACGTTACCTTCGGGACTCGAGGGTGGGGCAACCTGCCTATTGACGGCTTGGATACGGAGGACGACGAAGGCAGCGCATCAGCGTGGCCGTGGAACACAGGAAGTCCTAATCTTGACTTTACCTTTTTATACTGACGGGACTAATCGGTCCCAAGCCACTAAATACGAATAGCATTGACGACGGTAAATGAATGCGATATGAAATGGATAAGGCCATACGGACAGTGGTATGACGGTGGTGGGGTGACAGTGGGATGACGGTGGGGCGGCAGTGGGATGACGGTGGGGTAAGGTATATGGACGGGAACGGCATGGGTACAGGGCGGTGTTATGCTGGCCGCTTAAATCACTCGCGCAGCCGCCGCTAATAGAGGCTGTCGGGACCAGAAAGATATAGCAGCGTTAGCGCTGCTCTACTGTTACGCCAGCGTTAGAGTTACCCAGTGTTACGCCAGCGTTACCGTTAAATAAGAGTGCTGTTATCCCAAACGACTAGAAGAAGTAACGAAATCCTTCGTATTAATAGCAAAAAGCCATAGTGTTTTAAACTGCTACTAAGAGAATCTACGTTACCCGGCTACCACGTTAGGTAACATACGAGGCAGGTTTTAGGAGTAGGTACACATTTTTTAATTACGCTACCGTAGTGCTACGGGCACCGTTTATCGCAAGTGGTAAATATAGCTGCATCTGTTGGGAAGCCACAGACGCCATTACGGAACCATCATATCTGCTTGCATGATTTTAACATGCTTCACCTACTGAGAATTCCGTGAACTGCAAAGTGCGTTTGTTTCTCAGTGCTAAAAGCTTCAAATCAGTAGATATTCATCGCCAAATCAATGAATTAATGTCTGGGGAAAACATGATTGATGGAATGGTGCGGAAATGGGTAAGGGCTTTTAAAGATGGCTATACAAACATTCATGATGAGGAACGAAGTAAGGGATGTTTGGTCAGTAGCGATGAGATGATTCATAAAGCGGACTGTAAAGTGAAAGAGAACATACGATGCACGATTTCATCCTTTGCTTAAAAGTTTTCTGTTGTCTCAAGAAGTGTTCTTTATAAACTTGTCTTGTTAGGTTGTGTTAATATAATTCTTTCGCGATGGCATACAAAAGCTGGTCTCGATATATACGATATATGCTTCAATATTAATAAAAGTTATTTAGGAAGTTGGAGTAAAATATGGCCTTTTAGTGAATAATTCATTTCTGGAAAAAAATGTCTTGGTTTTATTCATGTCGAAGCGGTACTTACTTGAAGACTTTGTTCACCTACTGATACAGTTGACTTCTTGAATGTTATTATTAAGTTATAATTATATTTGTTATACAGTTTACGGCGAAGACGTAAACCAGGATAGAGGCTGTTGTTATAGTCAACGTTAGTCGCCACGACCACCACAGTCCCCACTATCACCACAGTCCCCACGACCACCACAGTCCCCACTATCACCACAGTCCCCACGACCACCACAGTTCCCACGACAACCTCAGTCCTAACGACCACCACAGTCCTCACGATCACCACAGTCCTCACGACCACCACAGTCCCCACGACCACCACAGTCCTCACGACCACCACAGTCCTCACGACCACCACAGTCCTCACGACCACCACAGTCCACCATAAATTTTTCGTGGTCCAGCCCCCGGCGGTGGCCGCCAGTTCTGTGAATGGAGCTGCTGAGGTCAGTGAGAAGCGGCGTCGGCTTCGCGGAAAACAAAACAAGAAACACAAGAAAAAAAGCGGCGGCGGTGGTAAATGCTAGCGCCGTTAAAGCTGCGCTGCTCCGCTGCTGCCGCAGGCGACGCGCCATCATTCAGAGGCGGTGTTCTTACCCTCAAGCCAAGTCTTACCCTGAAAACCGCTCCAACATTAACAACGAAATTATTAACGCGATAATTATCGCAAATTACATATTTTTCACTGTAACAAATCCTAGATAATGTCGATTGTTTGCACCAGCAGTTGCAACTTAATTGCCGTTACCCTGAACTTACGCAATAAATCACTCTTAACTTGATTATTCGCACCAACTCTCTATGGAAAGCTTAAATGTTTATTGTAAAAACAGGCGAGCTGTTTCACAGAAATTTCTCTCCATGGAAGAAGTTCGAAACGAAACGCAGGGGAAGTTTCCAATCTTTGAATAGCATTTTCGCATAGTAATACCAGATTAGTAATTTCTTGGCGCGTAGGAATAACAGTTGAACTATTGGCTGTCGAGAAGAGAGATGACATTTCAAAGTATTGGTTGGGGGTGTAGTGACTGCAGTATAAACTAGTTGCTGTTACTGAGGAAATTGCTTCACGAACGGTGATACGTGTTTATGAATGGGTGGGCGTGTATAGAGTCGCCTGTTTATGTCGCGTTTGCAAGTGTGGTTGCGGAGCGTAATTGAGAAATGTCTTGCAAACTCGAGCTTGTGCCCTGTCATTGAAGTTGATGCAGGTTCCAGAGGCTCGGAAATATCAAGCGTGGGTGCGTGGGCGGCCCCAAAAGAGAAGGAGGAGCTTCATAAGCTTCTATACCTTCAGTTGAGAGCGTGGGTGGCAAAGAGGATGCTTGGGGAGGCTGGGGAATGGAAACAAGAGCAGAAGTTGGAGGGGGATGAGCAAGTGTGGAACTAGTTCGTGACGCACTCCTTCTCTGGGACGCGTCAGTATCGCTTGAGCATCGGCAAAATTTGGACGTCACGCTCTTCGCTGCGTCGCCCACGACCTCCTTACATCTGGTGTCAGCTTCGGCCAGTGAATGTGTATGCATAAAATTTACTATTATGTTTCTATTTTTGGCAAATGGTAAATTTGAATTTAATTTCACCACCTAATTATTTATTGAATTTTAGCAGCAAAATGTAAACTATACTACATCATCGCTACCCTTATGCCAAAATTTCAACTTGTTCTGACATGTGCACTAAAATTTAGCACTTACCAATATCGTTATTTAAACTTTTGCCATTATGACAGCACATATTTTCTGGTTTTCATTAATAATTGCAATGATATGTTAGAGTTTAGTGCATTTTATTCAGTTACTGGCCCTCGGGACACCTAATACCCTATTAGTTTTGCTCACAAAACCTGTTGCTACTGCTTCCAAAGGCCCTACAGTGATATCCCGCCCTACGAACTTAATTCGTTTCGTGACTGGCTTCGTATGAGGAAATGTTCATAAATTGAAATTTTCTTATATATAAATAATATTGGTATTTAATGTGTACTAACACAAATGAGTAAAATACCGAATCAGTTCGCAAGCACCGAATCGGTTCGGAAGCACTGAATAAGTTCAGAATCACCGAATCGGTTGTGGAATTCTGTTCGAAGCAGAGACATGTTCGTATGTGGAGGCAAAAAAAAAAAAAAACTCGAGCCCCCGTTTCGTATTCGGAAGAGTTCGCAAGTAGAGGCGGCAGAAGCCGAGGTCTCACTGTATTTGATTGCGATTATTATTTGTATAACTACGCGCACAACGATAGGCCGTGCGCGAATGTTATTTTTTTTTTTCAATTTTTAAATTATTAGAAGGAGAAATGTTACATGAAATGCCTCGTAGTGTAACATGCGTGCTTATATTGGAATGAGTAATACAATACACAATAGATTCGATTATCTCATCGGAAAACAAATCATATTCAAACTTGTACTAGTCACTGATATTAGGACATGTATACTAACATTTTTAACTAAGTAAGACTTATGCTGACGGCGCCCGATGTAAATAGGAACATCATTATGTATTATCATGAAAAATTATTATTATAAAGTGCTGTCATGAGATAAATATTTTATACTACTTCTATATCACTATAAACTTCAAAAGATAAATTACTTATCTAATTTTTGAGTTATGCCCAACGAAATTTTTGAAATTGAGCAAATGTTTAGTTCTGTTACTGTAAATATGATGAACTTTAAAAACGTATAATCACTGTAAAACTTACGATCATCGTAGAACTCAATGCAAGCGTGGTTCCGGAGCGTAATACGATCATTTTTAAACTTGCAATCATTGTAGAACTTACGATCATCGTAGAACTTAAATCGTCGTATAACTTACGGTCATCATACGATGATATCACTTACAATCATCGAATAACTTATAAACGTCGTATAACTTACGATCGTAACCTCCCTTTTCATGTCTTTTTTACGTTTCCTTCTGCTTCATTCCCTCTCTCCTCTAACGGAATGTAATTTTCTGTCTTCACATCCGCCAGGAAGACGCCGCGGACTCTAGGTCGGTCATCTCCGGAAATCCAACTGAGGAAAAGGCAATCGGACGTCTGGCAGCTTAGCAGTTGGTACAGTGAAAACTGGGCACTACGCATTCTGCAGCAAGACTAGCCGTACGTCCGTACGTTTGGTATCACACCTGAAATTCAAATAACAACGACCACGCGCTTTATGGTTCCAATAACTCTGCGTACGATAACTTGGTCCGCTTCGCAGATATTTGTGCTAAATATTCTTCGTCTTGCTGTACGAAAAACACCACATTTCTGTCTATAAGAAATTATCAACGGTATCTGCTAACATACGTATAATCTACAGAAGACTTGAACGTTAACACGCTTGGAAAAATTTTTTATCGGTAGCTGGAGCCATCACAAGTCTCTGAGAACGACTCTCCAGTCTCTGAGCAAATAGAACAAGCATCGGTAGTTTCGCAACGTCTGACAACATAGTTAACATCGCCTACCGCAGCGTCAACCATAGTACGTCTGGCAGCTTGAACCATCACAGGTTCAGAAGTGAGGACCAAAACAGGTTCGGCAGCGTGGACCACCGTACGTCTGGCAGCGTGGAGCTCGAGCAGTCGCACAGGAGCAAGACTTCAATAAAGCTGGCCGCATTACACAGCGTACGACAATCGCAGCGCTGCCGCCAAGTAACCAACCCACCTGACCCTGCCATTCATCGCAGTGGCGTTCCTACTCTCAAGGTGAGTGTACGTGTATGCAGTACTCCTGTGTTGATATTCAAAATTATCCACAATGAGGTATCTTGGGAAATTAAGTTCATAATGAACCTGCATGAATGATTTCGTTAAATATATTTTTTTCATCATTTATGAGCGCCATGTAATAGTGTGTGTCAATAGTGTGCCAGTCAATGTAATAGTGCGCCAGTCAATAGTGTGCAGTCAGTTATTTTTATTGGCTTGCACAGAATTTTTCGCTAATTTTATGGGTTAAAAACAATTATTATTCACCATTGCGTTGTTTAAAAACATTATTGCTAGCTACTTGAATGGGTTAAAAACAATATTGATGAGGATGACGTTCTGGAGTTTCGCGCTCGATGCTGGCGACGTTCTAGAGTTACGCGCTCGATGCTGGCGGCGTTCTAGAGTTACGCGCTCGATGAGGGCGGCGTTCCAGCGTTACGCGCTCGATGCTGGCGGCGTTCTAGAGTTACGCGCTCGATGCTGGCGGCGTTCTAGAGTTACGCGCTAGATGCTGGCGGCGTTCTAGAGTTACGCGCTCGATGAGGGCGGCGTTCCAGCGTCACGCGCTCGATGCTGGCGGCGTTCTAGAGTTACGCGCTCGATGCTGGCGGCGTTCTAGAGTTACGCGCTCGATGAGAGCGATGTTCTAGAATTAAGCGCTCGATGCTGGTGGCGTTCTAAAGTTACGCACTCGATGCGGGCACCGTTCTAAAGTTACGCGCTCGATGCTGGCGGCGTTCTAGAGTTACGCGCTCGATGCTGGCGGCGTTCTAGAGTTACGCACTCGATGCGGGCGGCGTTCTAGTGTTACGCGCTCGATGAGGGCAGCGTTCTCGAGTTACGGACTCTATGCGAGCGGCGTTCTAGAGTTACGCGTTCGATGCGGGCGGCGTTTTTGAGTTACGCGCTCGATGAGGGCGGTGTTTACGACAAATTAAATGACAATAACCTCAAATATTTGATGAAAATCGATTCTTTAAGTAATTAATATACGTATTGAAAATTAATTTTCGTATTGAATAATAATGGCTGTGCTTGTGTCGAAGAACTCCAATAGTGATGTTCTTCATTAACATTTCGCAAACTCTTCCTCGACTGCTTCAATATTTTAAATTTTTGGATGATTTTAATATATGCAAGATGAGTAATATCTCAGATAACTGACGTTATATGGCATTATGAAGATGTGTTACGTGTCAGCTTACTATATACGGAACTAAACAGTGTATGTACTGACATTATAACAACGCTTCTTTTGTGTGCACGTTGAATGCACGTAAAATTCTAAACATGTTTCTTATTCCACGAACATGCAAACAATTCAACTCACCAAATAATAATCTCCTCTCGCTACGAATTTCAAATGTATTATGAAAGTACAATTGAACTCACAGAAGATCGATTATAATAACGATTTTTACTTTCAATTTAAATTTTTTTCGCCCTCGCTCAGAGAAATAAGACGAAGTTTAAAAAAAACAATGCTTTTCTTAGCAATATGTGGGTCATCTTGACCCAGTTTGGCCCGATAAAAGGGCAGGTCAGAACCATGTCCGCACCTACTTCTACAGTGGATATAAAAAAGTGTCACTATTTGGACAATGTGACCCATTCATTTATAGGAGGATAAATCACCCGCACGCTGATGACTAATCACTCGCCAGTTTAGGATAAATCTAGGCACGCTTAGGATGGATCACCCGCACGATTTGAATTAATCATCGCTCCGTAATATTATTGTTATTGCTATTATTATTGGTATTGTTGTCATTATTATTATTATTATTATTATTATTAATATCATTATTATTATCATTATTATTTTCATCATTATTATGTACATGATATGCTTGTATGCATCAATAAAATAAGTAGGGCAGCTATTCTTAGTACCAATCCATGCAGACGGAGAAGCGATCGATGCGACGAGATAAGAGATCGCTTCTTCGCCATGCAAACAAAATCAATGATCAGGTCATGCAGATCGCTATTATTTTGACGACCTTTCATTTGTTTCACCTTCCACTCCAACAATGTGAAGAGGTCATGGGTGACTTTACTTCACATGGAAGGCAAGAGTGTGGGTGTGAACGCCAACCTGGATCATGATGATCCATGAAAGGGCAAAGAGTAAATCGATATTTGGAAAAAGATTAACTAATTTCTCACAGGTATACGATCAGAAAAATAAATGTATCGTATTTTCCAAATTGTGACACTTTTTCTGCGCGTAGCACTAATACGATCTTTTACCGAGCCCAACTTTGTCGACATGACCTGTTAAAAAGCTAAATGTGCATCACTATTATGACTGTCTCACTTATTTTTCATAGTGTATGATGGTTGGAAGCCCTCGGGAGAGTGCGGCCCTTCCCTCGCGTCAACATGGCAGCTTTAGAGGGCATTTCCCTCGTTTTAAAATCAACGAATTCGTTACCATGGCAGCAAATCTCCGTAACTTGTCGGAGAAATATCGGCGTGTTATTGGCGGCCATCCAAAGAGCCAAATCTCACCTCTTCGCTTGCTTTATCGGTTTACTACATCGACTGAACAATTGGTATTTGCTTGTGAATTAAAAAATAAACTTAATTTAGTACAGATAGGCGCGCAAAACAATTATAAATTACGATATCGTTCAGAAATAAAGTTAATTTAGTACAAAGAGGCACACAAAACAATAAATAATTACGATATCGTTCAATAAATACAAATATATTATTTAAGAAGCTTCCTTTCTCGACAGAGTTTCCCATTATAGGGCTGTGGTTGAAATAATGGAATATTCTTATAGTTTTTGTCATTTTATTTTGTAGAAAATTCATGTGCACGGGAATCTAGTTTGAAATTAAAGAAATTTGTTCTAATTGAATTGAACCCTAAGAAAAAAAACTATTAAAGTCCATTATTGTTCTCTATTTATTATCACTATCTTTTAATTTATTATCATCATCTTTTAACTTATTTTCACTATGTATTAATTTCTTATCATTATTTTTAATGTATTGTCATTATTTCTTAATTTATCGTCATTTTATCTTAATTTAACGTTATCATTATAATTTTGCAAGTCCAATATCTCGAGTCAATTGCATCGAGCCATAAAAAAATCGAATTTCATAAAAATCTGGTAAGTCACCCACCGTTGAAATTCGTTAAACAGCACGATAGGTAGCATAGTTTAATTCTCAATCAACTTTAAATATATTAAAATTTCACAGAAAAAAAAAACGGAATTAAGATTGCCTACAGAAATGGAATGAATTTCTTCTATCGCAATTACGCTAAGGATATATCACCCTGTTAGGGTTTTATAGAACAGATTTTAATTCATCAAGTATTTTTATGTTCGACAAGTAATTTTAGGTTTAGAGAAATCT
This sequence comes from Hyalella azteca, assembly GCF_000764305.2. Lineage (NCBI taxonomy): Eukaryota > Metazoa > Arthropoda > Malacostraca > Amphipoda > Hyalellidae > Hyalella > Hyalella azteca. The sequence continues at coordinate 171,367 of NW_025939256.1, read as the reverse complement.
GTTTGTTACGTGCACGGGTTAGTAATAGCAGGCTTGTCATTGTTGTGCGGAACCGTGAAGGAGGTGGGTGTCGTGTGTAATCAGGATGTGTAAATAGGCGTGAAATCTTAGGCTTTGAACTATGGTGGAAATATATTCTGTGTTTGTCTAGAATTAGGATATTCAATTATGTATTTCTGTATTTATTTGTGTATTTATTTAGGAGTCCATTAGGTTACATTCGTTGATTTGTTATTGATGTATTTTCAGGGAAGCCTCAAGACTTATAAGAATTCAACACTTGTGAATTACACCTTTTAACTAAGAAACTCGCGTATGACTTGAGCCCTGGGAGAAGGGGACAAAGGGTTTGCAGGACGACACGAGCCATAAATGATCAAGAGTGTTTGGGCCTAGCTGGCTTAAGGATTGAGCCCACAACATATTTGGTGCCGTGACTTGCGTAAATGTACAGTTAACGTCCCTTCTCAAATCACGACGAAGAATCATATGTGAGGCTTTCCTCTGGATCGGTTGCGTGGTTGTCAAAAAGGTGAGATTTCGCAGGCCATTGGAATACTGTTCAGAATGGCAACTGCGTAAGTGCGCGCGTCACTATGACGTGGAACGCGAGAGAGAGGGAGCAGCGAGTCATGATAGTGCAGATGAAGATTTCACAGTCAATGTTCTCCAGAAGAAAGGAGACGCCGTTGTTCAAGTTGAGGCGCCAGGCGTCGTATCCGGGAATGACATTCAGTCTTCCTACGCTCGCGGTGCACCCAATGTCGGCATTCGAAGCGCACCAGAGCATTATACAGCAGGTCGGGGCGTGTCTAACGTGCCCCAGAACACGAAGAACCCGTGGCGTGGCCTAGTGAACCATCCGACGAGTTACAGGAATGACGCTTGTACGTTTTGCAACAGAGTTGGCCACGAAAGGAATGGATGCCGCTCGCGGTTGGGATTATGTTTTGGTTGCGGAGGAGCCAACCATGTTCTACGTGATTGCCCGAACAGGCGCCAAGCAACCAACCCTCGCCAGATCGTCAGGTCGTCACATCTGTCGTCGCGTCCACCCACAAGGAACGAAGAGGTTAACAGAAGATCGTATCCTTTAAACCTACAAGCTCCGACCCGAGAGAGGTGAAGTTGAATCGATTGGAAATCAATTGGAAAGGCGTGGAATCAATTGGAAATCCTCTCCACAGTCTCTGCCTCTGCGCAACCGGTTCGAGGTCTTAAACGACGAAGTTGGTGGGCATGATGAACGAGACACAATTATAAGTGCAAAACCCGCTACAATTATTAATGACGTAACTTCAAGTTTAATAACTAATCGTGATAAAACTAAGGAAATTGGGGGAACTACCCTTCCTGAAATCAGTAAGGGGTCGGCATCAAATGAGATTGGCGTTTCACAGACGTCTTCATCAGTGCAGATGAAATCAAGTGATAACGTCGTGAACATCGCTTTTCTGCCAGCTAAACTTTTGGTTATCCCGGTGAAAGTTGAGGAGCAAGATGCTAAAGCATTAATAGACAGCGGAGCCTCGCTCAACATCATCAAGGCGCAATTCGTCTCCACCGCTCACCCGTTCACGAACAAGTCTCAGGTCGTCAGAGGTCTGGGAGGAACGGAGGTCCACGCTGCAGGTACAGCAGAGATTAAGGTAGACTTATTTAATAAGACCATGCCGGTTAAATTTATTGTTGTGCCAAACGAGTCTATGGATTATGATCTTATCTTGGGAGTTCAATTCTTGAGACAGGAGAAAGTGTCAATTGACATAAAAAGGAGAAGACTATCTAAAGTCAACTCTGATGAATCCCGAGTCGATTGGTATTTTGATGCAGATGGGCATGTGATTGCCACTAAATACGAAAATGTCCCTGTGTACTCAGCCGCAGACGTAAAGTTGTCTACGGGAGGTGTAGTCACTCCTATTGCTGTCGACAGTTGCTATGATTCGGGGGCTGGCGCAAACGTAAGATTCTTGTACGAAGGTAAAAATAAGCACAAAATGCAAGGACTCGATGGGATTGTCGAGTTTAATGAAAATCGAGCAAGCATTGTTTTGTGTTGCACGGGATGTGAGAGTAAAATAGTTCGGAAAGGAGACAGAGTTGGTAGAGTATCTACAATCATAGAGTTAGATGAGCCGTATGATGATAGTGATTTATGGACGCCTGATAATATTAGGAGTAGAATTGCACTAGGAGAGTCTCTGTCAGAGGTCGAGAGAGATGCTGTATATGACGTCTTGATGAAGGCGCGTGGAGCCTTGAGTCAGGGAGATGAAGATGTGGGTATGGCCAGTGTAGCACCCCATGTTATAGAACTGACTAACAATACGCCCATTTGGCAGAGGCCTAGGTTGTTTTCGGAACCTGTGAATAAGGAAATAGACAGGCAGTGCAAGGAACTTTTATCGATGGACATTATTGAATATAGTGAATCAGACTGGTCTTCTCCAGTAGTGCCAGTGAGGAAGAAGAATGGGGAGCTAAGAATGTGTATAGACTATCGAGCGTTGAACAAGGTGACCAGAACCGAGAAGTTCCCCATGCCGAATTTAACAGAAAGTATTTACAAAGCAAACAATATGAATTATTTTACTAAACTAGATTTGGTCCGTGGCTATTATCAGGTGCAAATAGAAGAGAACAGTCGAAAGTTTACCGCATTTAGCACTGCTCACAATCATTATCAATCCAAGAGATTTTCTATGGGGTTGAAAAATAGCGGATCGGCATTTCAGAGAAGTATGCAGCAAATTTTGTCGGAGTTTTGTTTCAGTGATGTGATAGTATACATAGATGACATTTTAGTGATGAGTGAATCCTTTGACGAACATTTGGAGCTAGTACGAAAGGTTTTGCACACTCTTAAATTAAATGGTATTAAAATTAAAGTAGACAAATGTGAATTTTTCAAACATCAGGTAACTTTTCTTGGTCATGTTCTGTCAACTGAGGGAATAAGGAAGTCACCAGAGTTTACTAGGAAAATTTTGGAATATCCAAAGCCAAAGAATGTTTCAGAGATGCGCCAGTTTTTAGGACTTGTTAATTTTTTACGCAAGTTTGTAAGCAACTGTTCAGTAATAACCAAACCTCTCAGTGAACGAACTAGTGGTCCCAAAAAGCAGATATTGAGCTGGACGAGTGAGATGAATGAGGCGTATGAAAGGGTGCGACAAGTGTTGCTGGATGACGTGTGTTTGAGATAAGTCATAATTTTCATGTTCATGACTCCTGAATAATTCCTGTTTAGTTAAATAATTTTATAATTGATAAATAAATAAATCTCCCACAGTGGCGACGCAGGCGGTGCCTCTTGTGGACTTCAGCCGCCCCCCTCCTGGCTTCCCCGGGGGGTTGCCGCCCCCCGACGTGCCCCCTCCCCCCCAGGCCCTGCCCCCCGATGTGCCGAAAGAGAACCTCATCCCCACCATCCCCTACTTCGAGCTCCCCGCTGGTCTGGTCCCGCCTTCCTTATCTGCTCTTACCTTTATCTAAGTACTAGGGTTTTTATCAACGGTCGTTTGTGTTTCGCATTCATTATTATTTCTTACTTCCGCTGCTTGTATTATATTTCGTGTTATAATAGTAGATAGTTATATCTTGTTTTAAAGTAAGTTGACTTATAAGGATATTATGTTCAATTGGTCTCAGCTGATGATAGTCCTAAAATTCCATTTGTAACGTTCCAAACTTCGAGGAAGATTGTCGCAAATACTTGAGAACTACTCCATTACACTGAATTCTATTAATGATCCATAAACTCGAATGCAAACTTCACATGTAGGTACCGGTACCGGTAACCCGTTTCCAGTAACGACCTTTAATTTGACATGTAGCATTAGTCACTAATTAAGTTTGCCACATAAATTTTATTTGACATGTAGCTCGAGTTACTCACTAATTTTGCCACATAACTTTTATTTGACATGTAGCATGAGTTACTCATTAATTACTGTCATTCTTCTACTGGCGTAACTTGGCTCACTAGCACCAATCATCAACGATCTACCATACCTGTCGACCGATAACAACTTACCACTAACACTACTGGCGGTCGCTTCAGTGCAGACGTAACTGTGGGTGTTAACATCGACCTTTGTCACTACGATTATCGACCATTGTCACTATTAACATGAGCCGTTGTCACTATGTGGGGCAGGTCTGTAAGACCTGCGGGCAGGTCTTACATTACTTACAGTACAATGAGTACATTAATGCGGGCAGGTCTGTAAGACAATCATTAATGCGGGCAGGTCTGATGTGCCCGATGGTGTCCGAGGAAGAGACCAAGTACCGCCCCCTGGACCNTGACATGTGTGGTGTTCTGGGGGCAGCAGTGAAGGCTGGGAGCAGCTCTCTCTCTACGACTACTACAAGGGCAAGTCGGACGCCGTGAAGCGCAAGCAGGAGGCTATCGACGCCGGAGAGCGCGAGAAGAGCGAGTCTCCGCCGCCCGTCTCCATCCTAACGCCACCTCCCGAACGTCCTGAATGGGACGCTCCCACTCGCCGCTACAGGTGAGTGCTGCACCACAACGTCGCACCGCCTGACCGCCTCACTGGTACGCACTCACCCGCCACTATAGGTAAGTATTGCATCACAACGTCACACCGCCTGACCGCCTCACTGGTACGCACTCACCCGCCACTATAGGTAAGTATTGCATCACAACGTCACACCGCCTGACCGCCCTCCACTGGTACGCTCCCATCCGCTGCTATAGGTGAGGACTGTGCCAGAACGCCAAACCGCCTGACCGCCCTCACTGGCACTTGCTGTTTAAAGTCTTGCAATACTATTGATACACATTGGATGTAACTGCATTTGGTTTTGTTGGTTCTAGATTGCAAATGTTCTAGAGATCTGGGTTATATAAATAAAGCCCTTATAAGACCCCCCGAAATATTTTACCGCACCACCAAATTGGTTGAAAAACCGTTGTATTTTAACTAATTTCTTTATTGGTCTCCTTGATTCGGCTACCTATGTTTTCCTTAACTGATGTATACGTATATGTAATATAATATTAATGTTATTAACCTACTTCTCCTATACCCGTCAGCTCCGTGAGTCCAGACAAAGACGTTCCTGAGACTCAACAGAAAATCAACAGCAACGGCGACAGATCCAACAGAAGTCCCAATAGGTGCGTGGCAACCTGTGGCCCTGTTGTCAGTTAATACTTAATATATACTCAATATTTGCTAACATACCTAAAGATTATAAAATAATAACCTTTTAAATTTGTTGATATTGCTACTTATGACCTTATGCTTCCATTTACTTTCCCAAGCTTTGAGTGTGAGTGTTTTGGTTTGTTTTTACGATATCCAGAGACATGTATAAAAAGTTGTATATGTTATTCAACTACTCATATATATTATCTTACAGCAAATATTTTAATTCGTGGTACCACAGCATTCTTCTTTAAGTTACACTTTCTGACATTTGAGTCCTGATAAAATTTCATTTGCATGTTTCTTATGTGTAAACTTACACATATTCTGCATGCCAGTATGCAGTACTTTGTGTAAGAGGTGCAATGAATACTTCCTGAACCCGTTGCTTCCTCGGTGTTGACGTTATAGTTTACGTTTTAGTTGCCGTTAAAGTTGGCTTTGTAGGTGATATTTAAGTTGGCGTTAAAGTTGACGTTCAAGTTTACTTTAAAGTTGATGTTAAATTCAGTGTTATAGTTTCTTTAAAGTTGCTGTTATAGATGACGTAAAAGTTGGCGTTATAGGTGACGTTTAAGTTGGCGTTATAGTTGACGTTACAGTTGACGTTTAAGTTGGCTTTATAGTTGACGTTTAAGTTGGCGTTACAGTTGACGTTTAAGTTGGCGTTATAGTTGACGTTTAAATTGGCGTTACAGTTGGCGTTGAGATCATTTTGCTGCGTGCTAGTGCTGCACATCGCGTACAGGCTGACGTTAGCGTTTGCTAACACTACTCCACCCTCACTATCCTCCCCTCCTCCGCCCACAGCAAGTCCCCAGGCCGCGAGCTCTACTCCCCAACACGATCCCCACGATCCGACCGACGATCTCCGCCGAGATTCGAGCGACGATCTCCTCCATCAAGGCGATCTCCACCTCGACGATCTCCACCTTCACGGCGGTCGCCCCGACGATCTCCACGTCGCAGCAGATCGCGATCAGAGTCGCCGGAGTCAGGATCCCGGTCTGCATCTGCCTCGCCTGACCGAGTCCCATTCAAAAGGTGAATAGCTTCGTATGAATGAATGAAGATGATGAATAGTGAATAATGAAGGGCATGAGGGAGTTTGGTGATGTTGGGGAGTGAGGGAATCTGGTGGCGTGGGGAGTGAGGAAGTCTGGTGGTGTGGGGAGTGAGGGAGTCTGGTGGTGTGGGGAGTGAGGGAGTCTGGTAGTGTGAGGAGTGAAGGAGTCTGGTGGTGTGGGGAGTGAGGGAGTCTGGTGGTGTGGGGGAGTGAGGGAGTCTGGTGATGTGGGGAGTGAGGGAGTCTGGTGGTGTGGGGAGTGAGGGAGTCTGGTGATGTGGGGGAGTGAGGGAGTCTGGTGATGTGGGGGAGTGAGGGAGTCTGGTAGTGTGGGGAGTGAGGGAGTCTGGTGGTGTGGGGAGTGAGGGAGTCTGGCGGTGTGGGGAGTGAGGGAGTCTGGTGATGTGGGGGAGTGAGGGAGTCTGGTGATGTGGGGGAGTGAGGGAGTCTGGTAGTGTGGGGAGNGCTGTGCTAGTGTTCATTTACGTTCACATACCCAAGGTCGCCGTCGCGGTCGCCCACGCCCCCCAGCTTCGGTGGGGCGCCGTTCACCCCCAGCGAGCAGCGGCTCTCCGAGTCCAACAAAGGCCACCAGATGCTCAGGAAGATGGGCTGGGGAGGCAGTGGACTTGGGGCCAAGGAACAGGGCATCGAAAACCCCATAGATGCTGGGGACGTGCGGGATGATCCCCAAGAGAGATTCAGGGGACTTGGTGTCCCCACCGCCAAGACGGACCCCTTCGAGGCCTTCAGGAAGAATAAGGGCAAAGCCTTCATCACGAGGATGAAGGCTCGCGCTGAGGAGAAGCTTTGAACTAAGCAAGACCTCGCCGGGTCCTGCTTGTTTTGAATAACGGAGCAAAATTTATCTGTTCTCTTGTAAAGTCACTTTGCGATTTATTAATACAACAAGTAAATAAATTATTATAAACACTATTCTTAATTTTACTCATTGTAATTCTTTGTAGGTTGCACGGTAAATGCAAAGGTTATTTCCAAAAAAAGTCACATAGGAAAAAGTCGCTCAGGGCTACAGAATTACACACGCCCTCTCGAATCCACTAATATGAAGTATATAACACCATAATAGATGACATACCACCAGACATAGATGACATACCGCCGGTTTGACAGAGTGCACCTTAGCAGACTCCGCTGTGGCCATCATCCATCAGTATACTTTTACTAACACTGCCTGGACAGCACCCACTCAGACCTGTGCCCCCACTGTCATACACTATTCCACACCGCCCAGACAGCACCCACTCAGACCTGTGCCCCCAAAGTCATGGACTCCCCACGCCGTTGAACATCTGCTTGAGTGCCCGGATCTGGCAGCACCCAGGTCTCGATCCGACAAACGCGCTGTTGCTCAGCTCAGGTCCCAGCTGGCACGGGCGGCGGCCTCAGGTCCCAACTTCCATAACAACACGGGACAATTATAGAGAGAAACAACTCTTACGGTGACTGTGCGTTCTAAAATATTGTGTAAGAAAAGGCCTCGATTTCAGAGTTAGAGCGAAAAACTTAAAACTCTAAAAAATTAGGTAAATGCTAAAGGAAATCGCGAAATGTTAGTCGAGCTGCTGGCCTTTGAATGCTGTGCAAATAACCTCCAAGCTTCACTCATCCTTGAATTAGCGCGTGATTTATGTTAAAATTATTAAGAGCTATAATGTTATGAACACCACTAAACGTATGACAGGCTCTATGAACTACGATCAATTTAACCTCTCCCGTCTAATAACAACAACTCGTAACGAGAGTTAAAAATAGCGTTGATCACTGGTAATGTATCCGTAGACAAAATGTTAAACTTTGTATATTGAGGATAATCTGTTGGGTTAGGGTAAGGTAGTTTTGGTTATGATTGCTTAAGCTAGGTTTGGTTGGATCATTATGGTTCAATAACCATAAGCCTAAACTTTCCTTGCTCAGAACCATCCTAGCCTAACCTAATTTTTTGAAAGTATCATTTGAATAAAAAAAGAAAATTTGCACGAATTTGTAAACAAACTCTTATCGCGGGGCATTGGTAATAATTGTGTTCTGAATTTTATACAGATCCGTTCAGAATTAAACGACTTATGATTGGTTCAGTTGCTCACAAGTTCACTTGACCATTTTTTAACGTCACCTCTGTATGCCAGTTATTCGGCAATACGAGCCAAGATTCATAGTGAGCCGAATATACATATCTTCTATCCTACGTTACAGATTGGAACGAAACTTTGAATATAATTACTAACCACCTAACAGTGATCTCTAGGTCACGAATATTTTTGCAATTTCGCATTCTTTCGCGAGTTATGCGGCTTACGGAGGTGCGATCGGTTTCTGTGGCCGATTGTCATGTCTGCAGTGAGCCTAAAATATCTCCCAAACTGACTAACGAAGCTTGATGCACCTTAGCGCATGCATTCTTTGGGTCATAAAGTGGATGTTTAGGTTGTGAACATTTTTTGTGATTTTGCCTATGTTTCCATGTCATGTGGTAATGATTCGAATCTAAACAGTTGGATAGAAGACAAATTCGGCACACTGCAAATATTGTACCGCATGGCCCTATAACTTGTAAATAAAGGTAGCATCGGAAAAATGGTTCTAAAATCTAAACATCACCGTTGGGTTCTATTGATTCCCCTCCTAGGGGTATTGTTCCTGAGCGCCCCACCGCTAAGCTTACGGTGTCGGACTGCGGGCTTCAGTTGAGGGGTTAAGTTATTATCTAGGAAGGATTCACTTCCCTTCTCTGTCTCTCTCGTGCGGACGGCCAATGTCCCGTGTAAGCGACCTCTTGTTCGAGTGTCTTCGTTTCTGTTGCTTTTCACCTGTCCCTCCTTGTCACTTCGTCTCTTTGAGATGCTAACGCTGCTTCTCTCGAGCCAGCTTCAGGGGACTGGACAACTGAGACCTCCCGCCCCTTATGGCGGGAGGTCGAACTAACATTTTGAGACATTGAATAATTGAGATCTTCCGCCTTACTGGTGACGCTATCTTTCGACCTTCGTTGCGAAATAGCTTGATAGGTGAAGCGGTAGCAAACCATTTTACTACTACCACTACTACTCTCGAACACGTATGCAAAGTTTCATCGTAATGTTCAGTACTTTTAATGATATTTCAGGCTCACTACGGCCGTAAAAGTGTCCTAAAGCTCGGTCAAGAGCATTATAAGAATCGGTGACGTGCCTAAGTAGGCCTAATCTTAATTATATATCTACTGTATGCATTGAAGCAGCTAGTTGGTGAAGGTGCGACGAAGGTGAGGGATTTGGATTTGGGGCGTGGTGACTCTGAGAAGAACATTCAGTAGTCGGGTCTTAACATTGGCCATCTGCCACGCATCACATATTCGTTATTGTTAGTAGAAGAGAATAGGGAAAACATGCCATGTAGAAGCTTAGTGACAATATAAATCAAATGCTATAGGTGTGTGAAAGTTCGTGGTAAGGATAAGATGAAAAGAGGGGGAAAATAAATTCAAGAGGAAATGTATTTGGTCTATAATTGCTATGTCCCATTTATTGCACTGTAGTATTTAAAGTTCATCTTAGATATTGGATCTCTTAGGCCCCGAATAATTATTTGTGTCATATTACATAATTATTGTTAGATATTATTATTTTATTATTGCTTGTCTCTTTACACCCTTCAAGCCTCAATTCTCACCAACCTCTTCCTCTCCTTCATTCTCCATGCACTCTCCAAATATCGCTTCCACCTATTGCGGCAGCGGTCACTCCAGTTGACAGACTCGCTATCACCGCAATCCATTCGTCTTCCGTTCTCTCATACTCTACAGTCTACACTATCACCCTCACCTCTATCATCCAGAGTCACTCTCATCATTTCCAGTCGCTCCCTCTCATATGCCTCGCACTCCATCTTCAGATGCTCCACAGATTCCCTCTCACCTCTGTCACACATAAAACAAATATCCTCTCTTCTTTCATTCTACCTGTAGGCTGTATGTCCGTGCATTCCCACTCAAAGCATTTTCTCTCACACAGAACAATAGGAGAGAGCACCAAAGGGAGGGGAGAGCGATGAACAGGAAGACGAGAGCAGAAGTACAGGGTAGGGAGAAGCGATGCTGCGAAGACGTTTATAAACGTTGTAGGGAGACGTTTGCGGCAGATTATAATGGAATACAATAAATAATTGTATCGCAGTGCAGCTTACACTCACTGCGAATTGGGTTCTATTAAAACGTGAAATGATACTAAAAATGCTATCCGTGCATAATATATTCATATGAGAACACCAAGAAATAGACGCACTAGTTTCGTTCGCGGACGATACATCATCGCTACAGAGCGCTGCTGAGGCGAACAGATAGCGGATTCTGCGGGGCAGAATGAGACTAGTTGGGTAACTTGGGGTGTTGGTGGTACCGTTCAGTCGCTCATCTCAGTTTGTTTGTGACTGTTCTCGCATCGCGCTGGGACTTTCTATTCTCGCAGTGCCAGGGACTTGGCCGGCGCGCTCCTGTTTGTGCCATTCAACATTTGTCTTGATGAGTGAGTATTTACGATGAATTTAGTGTGTAATATGTATTTTTCTTCATTATTTTTGCGCGAGCACACAATAAAATTGAAATGCCGAATACTAACGGTGAATTTGTCAGCTACAAGACAGGTTATTTCGACTGAATATTTTTTTCGATTACGTAGCTCGTACAAAAATTATTTCCACAATTTCCTATCGTCTGAAGTGCACGACAGTTTCACTGAGAGATTGCTTCATTTCTGTCCTAGCATTTTCATCAAATTCTGAAGGCCCCGTCTAGAGCCTATGACGTTCACTTGCCCCTGGCCGCGGTATCCGTGCGTCTGCCGTCGGTAGTCGATATGTCTCATTAAAACTTTAAGCTGAGTCACATCTACCGTCTGTATTATCTTACCCCATGTTATCCCATACATCACACGGGTTGTTCAAGCCTATGGAGAAATGCCATTAAGTCGAAATTAGGTCCATGAGCTGCATTTGCTTCCCCCACTTGCTACCGTTCATAACTTCCGTTATGAACATGCGAGTCAACTGAAAAAAAAATCGATGCCAATGTTACACGATTTCATTTCCAAGGAAACACTAGCTGAGCAAGATGGCCCATTGGTTAAGTTCAGAGTACCGAGATTCGAGCAGTGTGTTGCATCTTCAAGATCGCGGCAAGCCGGTAATGTTCTTTGATGTTAAGAATCGGCGACAAGCATACGGGCTACAGCCTTTATAATAGCGGTTTCAACGTTTATTAGGCCGTAGGCCTGTCGCCGATTCTTAACATCGCAGAACATTCACAGCATTTTGCGGTCTCGAACTCGCAACTCACTGCTACAATGCTGCTGTGCTTAACCGCCCGGCCTCCTCGCCGATTCTTACCAGAAACTGGCGCACACAGCTGGGATCGAACCCGCGCCTCTCTGCTCCAATCCTGGTACTCTGAACCACTGGGCCACCCTGCCCATTAAACGCTGAATTCGCACCTAAGAAAAGCTCTTGATTCAAGTTTATGTAATTTTGTGCCAATTATTTCTCACTTTTTAATAACTCGAAACTGAAAATTCAAGAAGCGAATACAACTTCATTTTCATGTTTGGAATTCAGCCTCGATACATTGCAGAATGGAAGAAGCTTCTATTCATTTTTTCGTGAACAATGCAACGAATAGATTTTGCAGACGGGCGATGGGCTAAGGTGATTTCAGTCACAGCGTACATACGTGGGCCCGTATGCTAAATGGGGCACTAGCACTACGAAGTAGCACTACGCACTACAAGCCGTAGTGCGGTACTAGTGCGACATGGAACACTACGGTTGGCATGCTAAATAGGGCACTAGCACTTTGAAGTAGCACTACGCACTACAAGCCATAGAGAGGCATGGAACACTACGGTTGGTATGCTAAATAGGGCCAAAAGCATAACGCGCACTACAAAAATCTGAAGTGTCCTACACACCGCACTTCACGACGACACTACGGTATATTTCACATTGTTTACTTCGTCAGCTATGGATCTGTTTGGCTTACAGCAAAGGCATCATCGTGTAAAAACCTCAGGAACTACATGCCATGAATATAAAAAAGTGTACCGCTTCAGTTGTTAGGGTTTTATTGAACAGATTTTAATTCATCAAGTATTTTTATATTCGACAAGTAATTTTAGGTTTAGAGGAATCTGTTGTTACGTGCACGGGTTAGGAATAGCAGGCTGTTGACATATGAAATAGAAGACGATGTTCAGTCTATACAGAAGGTTCACCATAGGCAGTTGAAGTTGTGGCACGATTATCCGAAGTGGCTCGCTGATTATATTCCTGTGGGTGCTATGGTTGAGCATGTTGACGTGGAGTCTTCTGATGACAGCTCGTCGTCGGTGGGTTGCGTGGATGCATTTTCGAGTGGTTCAGATTCCGAAACCGACACTGGACTGGTGGTGTCGAGTTCAGCCATGTCGTATTTTCATTCAGGGGATAAGGGTGTTTTGAATGGTAATAATAGTTGCGATTTAGATTGTGAAGAGCCCACTAGTCCTATCCTGCCTGATGAATATTTCGCTGAGCACGACAAGAGTAGTTTACCCGATTGTAATTCATTAACGCGTCTCCGATTTTGGTTTTATGATATAAAAGCTAGGTTCTTCTTGTTTTCGGGTTTGCACAGTTCACAATCAGGTTCTTATGTTATAGAGACTACCAGGTTTGAAGGTTTTAATGCAGAAGAGGATTCTGTGAGCTGGAATACGGAAAATGAAACCGTGGATGACGTAAATATACCAGAGCGACGCGCTTCCACACCTTTGGATGTGCAGCGGATGCATGAACTTTCGACGCATGGGTCGTCAATTCATACTGGAAATGGTGTCAGCGGAGATGAGTCCTTGATAATTTCATAGCATGGCTCGAACAGTCGGTCGCAGTTCAAGAAGATTTGGTGGATCGTGTGAGGATCGTTTCGAGATCACTAAATGATGGTTGGACTTACGATGGTTCAGATATAGTCGGGATGAATAACGTGGTTGGTGAGAACGTAGGAAGTGATATTTTAACTAACATGCATGAACATTCGGTGTACCTGAAGTCGGGTATATGCGATTATAAGGCCAGCGATAGCCGTGTGACTGGCTCGTGGCGTAAAAGGTCCGAAGCGTCTCATGGCGATGCTTCACAGGAACAGGAAGAAGTATCTGACATCGTTCCCGAAATCGTCACTCGCAAAAGAGATGGAAATAAGAGATGGACGAGATCACAAGGACCTGCGGAGGAATACCCACGTGTGCAAGCCAGAACTCTTGAATATCGCAGCAAGTAATTTCGCGTACATTTTATGTGACGTCTTGAGTATCTTGAGCATTGTATTTTACTATAGTGGCGGCAGTTGAATTTGTAAATATACGTATTATTTCGTAGGACGCGCATTGTATATTGGTCTGTGATTTTTTAAATGTGTTATTAGACGTTAAGTTGAATAAAGGTCCTTAAGTGTAAGCGGTCTAATATTAAGGTTACCCAATGTAATGTTAGGTCTTGTACGTGTGCTTGTAAATTCTTGAAATATTTACCGAGATGGGTTTAAAGTGCAATACTGTGCATTGCACTTGAGGGGGGTAATGTTAGGGTTTTATAGACCAGATTTTAATTCATCAAGTATTTTTATATTCGACAAGTAATTTTAGGTTTAGAGGAATCTGTTGTTACGTGCACGGGTTAGGAATAGCAGGCTGGTCATTGTTGTGCGGAACCGTGAAGGAGGTGGGTGTCGTGTGTCATCATGGTAGCTAAGGATCTGTAAAATCTTAATCTGTAAACTATGGTGGAAATATATTCTGTGTTTGTCTAAAATTAGGATATTCAATTATGTATTTATTTGTATTTATTTATGAGTCCATTAGGTTGCGCTGGTTGATTTGTTATTGATGTATTTTCAGGGAAGCCTCGAGACTTAAGAATTACACCCTTTAACTATGAACTCTCGTATGAATTGAGCCCTGGGAGAAGGGGACAAAGGGGGTTGAAGGACGACACGAGCCATAAATGATCAAGAGTGTTTGGGCCTAGCTGGCTTAAGGATTGAGCCCACAACACAGTGAATAACATGTTATTCTTATCGCTGACATTTTCCTTGGCGAAACAGATGAACAGCGTAGGAGTAAAAAATACTTTTCTTGTTTTTGATACCATGTTTTGAATTTTATTATTTTTTTCTGGAGTCATTTTGAATTCTTCTGCAAGAACTTACCATGCTTTTCTCTTTTGTTCGATGTCTTTGGGAAGCGTGGACGTTAAATATATGATGGGAAAGGTGCGCAGACGCATTGCGAATTTCAGCTCACCATCACAATTTTCATTAGTACCATTACCATCACAATTAAACATTTTACATCAATCTTCTGCAAAGAATGAGAAATCCTTGGGGAATAATTAATTATTTGAGCACTTAACTACCATTCTTCAATAGACTCATAGCGTAGTGCGGCACTATAAAGTACTCTAACAGCGAAGTAGCACTTCAAAGTCTTTTTGCATACGAATCAGTAGTGCGACACTAAGCGACACTAAAGATTGTAGAGCTACTTCGAAGTGCTTAGTGTCTGTGACGATTTAGCATACCAACAGGACACTTCGTAGTGCATAGTGCTACTTCGTAGTGCTAGTGTCTTATTTAGCATACGGGCCATTATTTCACACGCAACTTCTAATATTTTTTAACTCTTCACAAGCAGTACACGTGGTGCGATTTATTCTGATTGCTTTCCTGAATGTGTGTGAATTATCTATTGAAACTCGCATAGAGTAAAATACAATAGAAATATAAAGCAATATATGTCAAATACGCGCGGATAAAAATATTTGATATATGAAACAACGAATTAATAAAATATAATAAAATAAACAGAATTTTTTCAGAAAAAACGATATTATGACGTGAGTAGTGAACAGCATTGGGCCATTTACGCTAGTCGCCACCTCATCAGCACTAGCGGCTTATACATCCTGCCACAACTTTGTTGAGAAGTTATTGAATTTCGTTAATGAGCTGTACATTTCTTGACTTATTTCGATAGAATATGTATACCATTTATAAAACTTAATGAGATACACGCTGCTTGAGAATTTGTGATACAACACTTCTCAAATTTTCTCATATCACATATCAAACCCGTTAAACATTAAATATTAAATTAATACTTCTATAAATGAAGCTTTACGATAAAAAAGTGAAATTGCATTGAAAATGCAGGGAAGACGTATTGGAAAGCCAATATGTATGGGTGTTTGCAAGTATCAGGAAATTTAATGCTAATGTGGAGAAACAAGTGAAAATGCTATATTGAACACATTGAAAAGTACTTGGGCAGTGAATAATGAACCATAACAAATGAATGTAAAATGAATGGACAATTTCAACATGTAAGATCCCAACATGTCGGTTCCCACCTTTGTCCCCACCGGCACTAGCGGCCGCATCCGGCCTCATTTTAGCGGTTGAATGAATTGTGTGAATTTCTTGACAGGTTTTGATAGAATATGTATACAATTTATGATATTTAGTGAGATACACGCTGTTTGATAATTTGTGATGCAACACGTCTTGAATTTACTCGCACAGGAATTCATCGCACCTCCAAGCCTGTGAGAACCGATACTTTAATTCTTCCTAGTAGCGCGTGTTTCTCCACCGTAGCATTGTATTTTTCCAAAATGCGCCATCGTATTTTTACCATATCGTTTTCTGTAGGTCATCCGTCATATGTATTCACTATTATTTTGATACGACATAACAGCAATGTTTGTTAGGAAATGATTTAACATGTTTTTACACGAATTCGGATTCTGTTTTGAACAAAAAAGTGAGCTGTTGTTACCTGTGATCGAAAATGAGTGCATAGACATTATTTGTATTACTGAAACATTCCCTAAAAATCACGGGGGGAAAATGGTACCTGTTGAATTTCAGTTGCCAGGGGGCCATACTTTCAAAACTCGCTAAGTGAACGTAAGTACTTACGCTCTATTTTCTTGTCAATGATTGGTGGATTCTGCTTGAAAGGCCGTCAATGATTGGCTGGTGAACTTACGATCTCTTAACTTTTTTTAATTATAGGCCCAGGTTTTGATTGTTTTCATAACTTAAATGAAGAGCAGCGCAGTAGAGGTGTAGCTTTGTGGGTTAGAACCTCTTATGGGGCCCAGCAAATCAACTTATCTGCAGAGCATCAATCAGCTAGAGAATCAGTGTGGTGCGAACTTTCTCTCAAAGGCAAAGATAGCCTCCTCATAGGCGTCGTGTATAGATCACCAAACAGTTCCTCTGATAACGATAAAGTACTAAACAGTCTTTTACCGAGCATGGCTTTCCGTAGGTCACACGCGTTGATCGTTGGTGATTTTAATCATCCAGAGCTAGACTGGACAGATGGATCCTCTCCAAGGGATGAGAATCACCCAGCATCCATGTTCATGGAGTCTGTGAGAGACTCTTTCCTAGCACCTTACTAACCAACCCATTATAGAAGTAAACAAACTCCCAATATTGTAGACCTGGTGTTTGCTAGTGATGAATCAATGTTAGATGAGCTTCGTCACGAGGCTCCATTGGGCAAAAGCCATTACCAATCATTGTTTTTCAGTCTAAAGTGCTGTACAGAGAAGACGCATCGAAAGCGTGAACGTTTGAATTTTGCGAAATTCGACTATGATAAACTCCGTGAAGCAGTGATTGCAGCGAATATTTCGAATTGTACAGGGTGCGGCGCGGGAACTTACTTATTTGAATTGCGCGCCACGTGGCGGCCATTAGTCCTAGGAAGGTGGCTTTGTAAAAAAGAAAGAATTAAAACGCTATCTTTAATACTTTTTACTTTGTGATTTTTTTAAAAGAGTAAGTTCCCACGCCGCACCCTGTATTAAGGACATGAATGTGGCCGAGTCATGGTCATTTCTCAAGGACATGGTTATGTCTGCAGTTGATGCATGTGTACCTAAAATTAAGCTTGGTGGAGCCAAAAAACTCAGTGGATGAACAGTACCGTTCTAGCTAAGCCGAAAACAACGAAGGAAGCCTACCAGCGTTATTTACAGACTCGTAGCGATGCTGACTATAACCTATACGCAAGAGCTCGAAATCAAGCTAAAGAAAACTGTCGCACCGCAGTAAAAGCCCTCGAAAAAAATATCGCTAAAAATGCAAAAAAGAACTCGAAAGCCATCTTTTTGTACGCTAGCTCGAAGTGCAAGATAAAAGACTGTATTTCTTATTTGAAAGTAGATCAACGAAAGATATCCTCTGATGAGGGCAAGGCTGACGTTCGAAATCAGTTTTTCAGTAGCGTATTCACTGAAGAGGACTTGAACAGTATTCCAGTTATTGAGGAGCGCCCAGTCGGCTCTAAATTAACAAGCTTTGAAATACAAGAAGAGGTTCTCAAGCGCCTTATCGCTGTAAATTCAAACAAGTCAAGTGGACCAGACGGCTTCCACCCCAGATTACTCAAAGAGTTAGCAACTGTCCTAGCCGGCCCTTTGACGTAATTTTTTCGAAAAACTTTGAACGAAGGAATGCTGCCGGCTGACTGGAAAGAAGCTCAAGTGACACCATTATTAAAAAAATGCGACAAAAGCTTCCCGGGCAACTATCGCCCTGTCAGTTTGACAAGTGTCGTTTGCAAGGTAATGGAATCTATAGTGAGGGATCGATTGATAGATCATTTGAATGCTAATAATCTCTTATCAGACTGTCAACATGGCTTTATTGCCGGAAGATCCTGCACCACTAACCTCTTGTCTACTCTGAACGAATGGACCCGCCTGCTGGACGAAAGGGAGCCAGTAGATGCCAGTGCCTCGATTTTGCCAAGGCATTTGACAGTGTCCCGCATGAGCGGCTGTCGCGGAAATTGCAGTCTTTGGGAATTGACAGCAATGTACTCAAATGGATCAGAGATTTTATAGTAGGGAGACGCCAACGTGTCAGTATTAATGGGTCCGTATCAGACGGCTTCAGTGCGCAGCAGCGTGCCACAAGGAAGCGTTCTCGGGCCTGTTTTATTCGTTGCGTTTATTAACTATCTGCCCGAAGCTGTATCTAGCGTGTGCTCGATGTATGCTGATGACACAAAAATTTATAAAACAGTGAAGAATACGTCGCAAAAAGTACAGTTACAATTAAGGTGATCTTGACAGGCTGGTGGACTGGGTTGAAAAGTGGCAGCTGCGTTTTAACGCGGACAAATGTAAGTTAATCCACCTTGGTAAGAATAATGAACAGCAAGATTACAGTATGAGAAGACACTGTTGCAACGACAGAGTGATGATGACGAAGTCGACAATGGAAAAAGATTTAGGAGTTAATATCGACAATGAGTTGAAATTTTCTAAGCATATTGAAGGTCAAGTTAATAAAGCCAATTTAAACGATTTGGGCTGATCAGACGCTCTTTCGAGTTCCTAGATGCAGAAGCGATGAAGCAGTTGTTTGTTGCTGTCGTGCGCCCGAGTCTAGAGTTTGGAAACGTCGTGTGGTCACCGAAACTTGAAAAGGACAAAAATTTAATAGAGAGTGTTAAAGACATGCAACAAGGATAATTCCGGGCTTGAAAGGAAAGTCCTATGAGGAAAGATTAAAGATTATGAAGCTTCCAAGCCTCAGTTATTGACGTCTGTGTGGGGACCTCAATGAAGTATACAAGCAGAGCCGGGCAGCGCTACTTTGAAATGTAGCGGGTGCTACCGCTACCGCTACAGTAAAATGTAGCGCCGCTACATTAGCCGCTACAGTGGCCAAAATTATTGGAAATCTCTAAATATTTATTGTTCAGCTATTTGGATTTACTCATAAACATTTAATAATAATAAAACATTTTCAAAACATATCAATGCAACTTTATTGCAATTGACCTAACCGAATTAGAACGGGTTAGATACAGTAAATAAAAGTTAGTTATTTTTATGTTTTACCTTCCCTACATGGATGTCTACTCTAATCCACCTTCTCAAAAATTATCCACATATACATATAAAAAATCAGTCTTTGATTTGCATATATATGTAGATTGTTTTTGAGATTAGATTAAAGTAGACATCCATGTAGGGAAGGTGAAACATAACAATAACTGTGTAAAAATAAATGAGAGAAAACTGAAACATGAAAAAATATCTGTAAGTGGTAACTGGTAAATGCTTAACAAGTAACAACTAACATGTTGACACTAGTAACAGGCTGAGGTTGACAACATTACACCGAAATCTTTCGTTTAGTTTTATTCTGTAACTTATATTATGACAATATCATACTGGTTTTTAAATAATATTTAATACTATTAAATAAAATCTAAAGGCTTTATCTAAAAATGTAGCGGTAGCGCTGTAGCGGCAAAACCTCGTATCGCTTCTTAAATATGTAGCAGGCGCCACCGCTACCGCTACAATTGCTTAAATGTAGCGCCGCTACCTCTACCGCTACTGAAAATGTAGCGGCCGCTACATGTAGCGCGCTACTGCCCACCTCTGTAATACAAGTATACTCATGGTTTATACAAAGTCCCCGAAGGATTACCTACTAGAATTTGAAACAAGAACCAACACCAGGGGCCACGGCTATAAACTAAAAAAACTACGCTGCAACTTCTCCACGCGCCAACATTTCTTCTCGCTTCGACACCGACATGTGAAACAGCCTCCCCGATGACATCGTTGGCGCTCCAAGTATGAACGCGTTCAAGAACAGACTAGATAAAGTCATGGAAAAATATATGTTCAGATTTGAAATGCCTAGCACCATATCGAACCCGGTGGAAGTCGAGTAGCTATCTCAAACTATCGTCAGTCATGAAAAAGTCCGGTCAAATGACACGATTTTAGATCTTCTGTGAACAAGGCACGAAAACGAAAACCAAAACTATTATTGCGTCATGTCATTATTATTTTCTCATTTATGGAAAAAATGCACTATTGTGCTCGCCATGTCCGTACGTCCGTCTGTCTGTCTGTCCGTTCGTGACCACGTTTCCATGGACGAGAAAATGAGCTCTCTGGCACTCACTGCAGTGAGTACAGAGTTATATTTTTTGCTTGCGTTTCGAGCGTGTATACTTTGTATGGCTCCACTCTGCCCTCTTCGATCCACGGTAAATGATACTCCTGAAGCGCGGCTCATCCTCAACGGTGCAGAGCAGCACAGCGTCCAGGATGTGGTCCATGCTGCCCTTCCCTGTCTTGTATGCAGCCTCCAGGTCTGCTAACACTTTCTCTGACCCTGATGAAGATTAACATCATATTCGATGCAAATTGTTATGTTCTAATTTCTATTCACAAAAAGACATAGGCTGTACATAGATAGGAGTGGAGCATTTTGAAGTTTTGAATTTCAACAGATGCAGTATTACGGATGTTTTACTGCAAAATGTTAGACCTCAAGGTTGATTCCTTCATGATTTGATGGTCGTTTAAAATTTTAAAAAATCCAAAAATATGCGTATAACAGCATATGTAAGAAAATTGTCCCAAAAAGCCAGTTAAGATTTTTAGAGGTAACAATTAGCAAAAATCACCTTAAAAACGTCTTCAAAATATTTGTTTCAAGTTTAAAAGCTTTGTCTTATCATCTACTAATTATAGAATCACAAGAAAATCGCAAGAGCGAACGCACCACCTGCTGCCTGATGTGTACTATACTCAAATTGTGATCGTCCACCGGATATTAACATTTTTAAGAAGTCATAAGAAAAAAGCCATGGCACCCCGTAAGTTGATTTTCTCACAATTTTTAAAGTTCATAGAGTACATTCATAGGAAGAGTAAAAGAGAAAATATGGAAAAAACAAAAATAACGAAAAATATTTCTCTTAAGATTTCAAGTTGTACAGCAACGAATAATCCTATTTTAATATGCTAGAGTATAATGAATTCTTACTCACATATTTTTTCTCAAAGTTAATGATGTCTTCTGTAGAGACTTTCTTAAACCGTGAGCGCCAGTACTGATGCCAATCATTGCACTAATCTTTGAATATTCTTATTGGGAAAAACCTGAACTTTCTTCATCCACATCTCCTGTGGATATTAGTATAAGCTTTTATTGTAGTGCGGCATCCTACTGTTGCACCTTCAATGCTGAAACATTAACGGGGCTGGTTGATGGGTGATGGGTCTGTTATTCCTGTTTCCATCACTGGAGTATCCGCGCAACGCATGGATGTCTAACATTTGTCCCAACTTGCTCATCTTCATTTAACATTTTGCAACGGTTTTTGAAAACATATGAACTAATGTAAAATTTAAGAAAAACTATAAATTATTATACAATTCCACTTAACTCACCAGTATTTCGATAAGAATATTCAAATATTAATTAGGAATTATTCAAGATAGAGGGCAAGACGGCATGTCCCTTACCAGACAGTGCAGGCACCGTGCTGCCGCTACAGTCGCATGCCATAAACAAAGCTATAAGTTTTGATCCACCTAGGCCTTACCTGCTTCTATATAGGCCTTACCTACTTCTACATAGACCATACCTACTTCTACATAGGCCATACCTACTTCCACATAGGCCTTACCTACTTCTACATAGACCATACCTACTTCTACATAGACCATACCTACTTCTACATAGGCCATACCTACTTCCACATAGGCCTTACCTACTTCTACATAGGTCTTACCTACTTCTACATAGGCCTTCCCTACATCCACCTAGGCCTTATCTACTTCTACATAGGCCTTCTCTACTTCCACCTAGGAGATTATTCACCAGTTAGTACTGAAGACTATTCATCAAGACTGAGGCTGCAGTAAGTGCCGCTTTGGCAAGCCTCCCATAATCAAGTTAAGTAAGCAATATTTATATGATAATAAAACATCTCATTCCTCAAACGGCGTTAACATTGCGCTGCCTTACCAGAGCCTCTCAGGTAAAGAAGGAAAATAGTCTACGGAGTTTGCTCCTGACATTTAACTATAAAATCTCATCTGCTAGGCAACATTAGCCTCAGTCATTAGGGTGCTGTTGCACGACTTTCTCATAACATTTAATTCGAATCACAATGAATTTGAGAGCGATTGTAGCCAGGTTCAACCCAAGTAATTTTCGTCACTAATTTCCTGACGCGAGAGATAAAATGAATAAACTGAATTTGTTCGGTTTAAGCAGAATAACTTGGCATTTTTCGTAACAACTTTCGTCATCATCCTAGCTCAGTTTCCTATTCTCATATTTATAAGTGAAATTATTGCGTTTATATTCAATAATAAGACTCATACATTACTCAACTTCAAAAATAAATGTTCGATAGAAACGTAATTCAAACAACGACGGATAATAATAGACTGCATTCAAGTTAAAATATTTGATTTTTGCAGCCATAAATACAAACAAATCAAATCATAACAAATTTAATGGCCGACAGTAAAATAATTTCTTAGTAATGTTTATTACTCCTGGTCTGTTATAATACTCCATATATGCATTGTGTTATACAGTGATGAGTTATTCAGTGATGAGTTATACAGTGGTGAGTTATACAGTGATGAGTTATACAGTGATGAGTTATTCAGTGACGAGTTATACAGTGATGAGTTATACAGTGATGAGTTATACAGTGATGAGTTATACAGCGATGAGTTATACAGTGATGAGTTATACATTGATGAGTTATACAGTGATGAGTTATACAGTGATGAGTTATAAAGTAATCCTTCGCTATATCGCTATTCGCCTGCCGCGGCTTCACTTCATTACGTGTATGCAAGCAATGTGATGAGAAAAAAATTCGTGGATTGTCGCGGTTTCGCGGGCTTCCGAAGAAGTCAATCAGCAAGTTTTCAAAGAAATCCACTTAAAATTGTGTGAATACATAAGTATTTAAAACTTATAATAGATTTAATTAACAAACACTTAAAACAATTGAAACTATTTGGTATAAGTAGAATTATTATGTAACCTATTTTGCTTAAAGCACGTCTGGGATATCAAAAGCTCCAGATTAATCTTTTGGCGCACCTATATATACTACACACATACATTATTAGAAATAACGAATAAGTTCGAATTAACTGTCGATGATCTTTTACTTGGCTCACCAATAACGACTGTAATCAAACGGCTGTTTGTTTTAGGTCGAATGACTTCGAAACCGCTTCTGTATTCGCTGCGAAACAAACACCAACGATGAAAACAATAGAGCATGTGAATGTCGTACGTACGTTTAATCGAACACTATTGCATGATATTTTCAACTCACTATATACAGTATGTTATCACTATTATAAAATTGACATTTTGACCAGAAACAATGTTATTATATGTGTTAAATTAAAACATTCTTGTAAACTGTAAACTTTCTACTGTACGCTCAACGCGCATACTTTTTTCAGTGTAGTTTAGTGATAAAACTAGGCTAACAATGGCGCTTAAAATCAATTTCTTAATATGTGATGAGATAGAACAACTTACCACAGGAATAGTGAAATTCGCTATTTCTGCGCATCGTATACAAGCAGCTTTCACGAACAATTACTTTCATGCGCTTCGTCTTATGTTAATGCAATCAAAATATTACTTTAAACTACATTTTTTTCGGTAACAGTTTCCAATAATATTTCCAGCTTTATCATCTATAAAACAATAAACCAATCCTCATTCCCTCGCCCTATCATGCTCCTCTTGCCTCCGTAACAACAATTCATCTACTAGCTAATTTCTTGCGTAATCTGCTCAGATCAGGAAAGAGAAGAGTTGCCGGTGTCTATGTAAAATGGCCAGTAAATCTTGCTCTGAAGTGAACGGTTCCAGTATTTGATTTAATATTACTTTATCTATTATCATTAGCAGATTAACGTTTTGTGGAAATGTGCTTTTGTGTGGAGGATTGTGAGATTGTGGAAGTTTGCTTCCTGCTGACACACATTTCATTTCAATTCAAATTGCAGTATTTATCCTGCTTTAACATACAGATGCGTTATGTATTGACGTGATGATCAGTGCTAATGCTAATCTTGCCCAACTGGAGACCTATACCGACTACTTTGTACAGCTCAGTCACATTTGATGTCGTTGCCCGAAAATGGCATGGGTCATGTGGAAAATATAATTTGGAGTCGAGCGCAATGTTACTAAAACTTTTATTGTTCCAGGAAGAGAGAATTAATGTAGCAAACTTGCATGTTAGCAGTGCGCATATGAAGAGTCAATAAGTCTGCTAGTGCTAATCTGAATTACATACCGCTCAGTAGCATCGTTAACAATTTTATTAAATATGAATTACAGTTAAGCACTAAATTTTTAAAACTTAATGGTCTCAATCAATTTTTCAATAAATGTATAGTATTCTCAATAATTTTTCATGCATGGACGCAAAAGTGTATGCTAGCAGAACATTAGTTATCTTACCTAAAAAATTATACCACGAGGAAATGAATAAAAAATCGTGACTCCTAAATACATAAATCACATTAAAATAAGCAAACAACGCGCCTGACTCTTAGCTTCATAGCATTGTTTTGTAAAACTATAAGAAAATTTCAGTTCAAATTCAGTTTAAATACATCATTCATTAGTGTCACTGATCAATGAATTCTATAGGCCTATATTTGGACCTTGATTATCTTCAAAGTTTTGTCGAATGAACAGAAAATCGCCCTTTTAATGAACTCGAATGCATTTCACCTGGTGTAAATAGCGTAATTACTCAAAAGCGCTTCAACTTTTTCTAATAAGTAGAGTTACTAGGTCTTTAAATTCTAATAATAATGGAAATAGTTACTTCATCCCAAGACTAATGATAACATTGAAATAGTCAATCATATTTGCGGAACGGTCTGTATTTTGAAGATCATCTCATTGCTAAGACAAGTCCCTAAGCTACTAATTAATCAATCATTTAAATAAATGTCAATCACCTGTATTCGTTTTGATTACCTATTCGAATGTATATTGTATTTGCATTCAGAGGTGGTCTGTTAAAGTGTACAAGTAGACCTATGTGGATATCAGTAATAAGAAAAAATCATTTGTTCATAAACTGAGCAAAAACTTTAATATTAGAGACAAACAAAATCTCATGTTAAATCAAACATAACTGAAAGTCGTGTTTTAAATCCAAGATGCACCTCGAATCCACCTCGGCGCTAGTAGGAACCTCAGATGTTGGGAAAGGTTGAATGGATTGCTGAGCACCTTATAGTCGGACGATCAGCACTTAATAAGGTGCATCTATAACAGTCGTTTTTAGAGATAAACTACAATTTGTGGGCTGCTAAAGTAAAAAAAAAGAAAAATAATGAAATCAGTTAGGCGAGGAACACAATAAAAACTGATAGTAAACTTTGAAAATGGTTTGTAGCTTATGGATGCTTCTGGAAATTCCCAATACGAAAGCATGAAGGAGATTATTGGCGTCTCTTTATCCCTCTGTTGTCATGAAATTTGGGCATGTGCCAGAAGAGTTCTATGCCCTTCTGGCCGGCCAGCTCGCAGAGCTTGCTCTTTTCTTCATCCGTGATTGTGTGGTGTTCGTGAACCTCCAAGAAAATAGAAGCGATATTTGGATCAGAAGTGTTCAGCAGCTCTTCCAAACCCGATCGTGTCAGGAACCATCTTTTCAGGATAAGCTGATTAAGCCTGCCGAGAGCAGAGATATTGTTAAAAGAATACAAGAAGGGTTTTCTTGATGATGAAGTGCATATGACTCATGATATCCTGTATTTACTATAAATTGGATGTTATCACGCTATTAATAAAGATAGGTGGGAAAGAGAGCATGGGTAATGAGTGACACCGAAATGACATGAAAGACTTCGCTTTCGACTAATAAAGTCTATGGTGTAATTTACTATAATATTATTAAAAAAAGAAGTAACGTGGTGCTTTAGAGTCAATAAATCCGCAAACTCACGCTTTTCCAGTTCTGAGGTGAGCTGGCAGTCTATCTTGGTGAGTCTCGGGCAACAATTTTTCAGCGACAGCCACGGCCCAGGCCACCTCATCGTCTTGCAGCTTCGCGAAGGTGATGCTATGAACTGACTTCAATCGCTCCGTGATATCTTCCGGCTTGATGTTTCTGCTGACGGCAACACCTGCAGAAAAAAGTATATATCTGAACACTAGTATATTTCAATCAGTTAGCATTTTTCGTAATTGGTACAGATTGCTCGTAATACGCTCGCACATAAACTAAACATAAACTAAACTTTTTTTGCATATAAACCAAACTTTATCACTATCCCTAATGTCTGCAGCATTCAAGTTTACAACATCAACAAGATTAGGTTTCATAAAAACATCTACAAGTAGCAGTGCTCGCACAATTACACTATTGTCTACAAGTCACACCTCAAGCATATCTGAAAGATAAACAATCCATACATCATCACCACTTTGTTCAAAGACAAGCGTTTTGCTCGTTCGCACGAATTAGACAAGGTGATTAAATAAGAGCTCGAAACGTTCTTATGACAAAAATTTTTATTTTATTTATCAGCAGGGCAACTTGGCATATTTATCAATCCCAGCATAAATAAATAGAGATAGTTAGATAATTTATGATATATGAGAATTCCGTTTCCGTTGTCAATCTGTAGTCTTTGCCTTCAAATAGTCTTAACTGAATTAATGGTAATTTATGGGTCACCCACTCAAACCTACATTTAACAAAGAACCCTCAACTTCCGTTTTGATATTTGAAGAAAATTTTTTATCATAGCGATGAAAGAGTCAGTAATAATAAATTTTTGATTAGTCGACCCTACAATTAGTCACCCATGCATGCCTACCTGATGATTCTCCGTGATACCAACATTCAAATCAAATTCCAAATCTAAGCAATATCCAGTTCGATAAATACTGTGGGCACGCATTTATAGTATAGTATAGTATAGTATAGTATAGTATCTTCGGCATTAAATAATAGGCCTGGATAGGCCTGTCGCCGATTCTTGTACTTTTCTTGACTAGACTGGCCTTACGGACGGAAGATATCAGTTGTTCCGTAGGGTACGAGGCATTTTAAGACTGAACATATGCTCATGCATGGCCTTGTCTAGTCTGTTCTTGAACGCGAAAACGAAACGGCTTCTACACACACTCAACAAACAAATTTTCTCAAGTATATAATAGATTAACCTGAAATATAAAACCCACTGATTTGATCGAGCATACTCACTATTGCACTTCTCCAAAGAATTCAACTCCGCCACGTCCGTCGTCTTCTCCAGGCGCAGTCCGAAATCTTCTACTGACGTCATCTTCATTGCAGTGGCGAAGTCGACATGGCCGAAGAAGTGTGTCAGTTTCCCTCTGTTGTTTTTACGAAGAAGTTAAGACAAATTAGCTGTGCTGAGTGAGTAGTGATGTAAAGGTGGGAAGTGATGTATAGGTTCGTTTTCTATCTCTCAGTGTGTCCCTCTTCCCGAGAATTGAACTTTTCGTGTCACAAGAATTTAGTGAAATTATAATTACTGTACTTCTGTCATTAAACCTTCATTGTAAATCCAGCCGACTCAACCTCTTTATAGCTGTCATAGATTTCTACCCCGAAAATCCCCTCAGATATAAAATCTCCAGACACAGTCATTTGGGTAGCGCAGATCAAATCAAATGCAAGACTAATTCATATCACAACGGACAAGTGCCCATATTCAGTGTCAATTTCATCACAGATAGCGGCATAAGATCCTTCTCTAACTGATCAATTACTGATACTGGTTTCAGCTCCCTTAGGTGTGCCTAGAATATTCAAATAGTGGTATCTTATTGCCTATTTAAAAAAAATAATTTTTGTAATGCCGTTGAATGATCTATATTCTATATAGTTTCCTCCCATGTATATTTTTGTGCAATTAATGCTCATACATTCCTACATTTGAAAAATTATTTCATAACACTTCATAAAATACAGTTTATGTACATAGCCTAGAACACATTAAATGTTGCAAGAATCTCATTAGCTGTCAACTCACGCATGCCCGGCCCTGATAAACTCTCCCAGCCTGTAGCTGTCATCAGGGGGAGTTTCCTTCCGCCAAAAGGAGTCCCAGAGATGCAAGTCAATGTTTCTGCCTGCCTCGGCCAGCTTGATCAGCAGGGGCGATAGGCTGGCCTCTATTGGTTTTTTGGTCTTTTTGGCGGTGGACCGCACGATAATTTTTTCCGGTGGCTTCTGGTTTTGTTCAAGGGCAGAAAGGGCTTTCTGCGCATCTTCCTCACTAGTTATCCTCCATTGTTCCTTGTCACTCGTGTATTCATCAGCCAGTTTTGGAGACACCTTTGCCAAAAGAACAGTTTCGTTTTATAATGTAAAAAGAAGTAAGTAAGAATTGGTAGCGTAGAGATTACGTAATAGATGTTTTTTATCATACCAAGCAATAAATTTTTTATTTACATTTCTGGTACTGTTCAGGTATGGAAAATAACCGCAACAGTACCATCAACAGTAAAGAAATTACCACCAACGTATTCGCATCTCCAACAGCTTCAGATCGGTAGTGGAAGTCAACAAATTGATCTATCTAAATTTCACTATTCTCATTCGCAGGGATATTGATGCATAATTATTCCCGTTAAAATGTGGAAGACATGGTGAATTGGACAGTGAGACCTGTAGTTTTTGTTACAAAATATTTTTTATAATACTGCCTTAATATTTCGAAATCGTAATGATATATTGGATGTCACTAGGAAAGCAATGCTCTATGGCAAGTCATTCTTTCCCAAGTCATGCATTATTCTAAGAAGTAAATTCTACAAAATTTACACATTAAATCTGAATTCATAATAGATTTCTGAACACAGGATTTGGAAGGAACAAATTCCATTCATATGCAGTAAACAAAAACGAACTGTTTTTTACATTTTTATTCTACCAAGCTCAATTATTAAAAATTATTGAACTTGCCTTTTTAATATTTGTTGGTGAACTATTTGAAACTTTCCTAAATTAGAGTAGAAACCTAGAGATGCAGTGAAGGAGAACTTTCACCTGAACCATTCTGTGGCTAAACGCTTATCTTGTTATGCGGAAAGCAAGGTAGATGGTTATTACTGAAGAGGCTATGAAGAAGACCATGCATCAATCAAATATGCAAGTCTCATGTGTGGGTTTTCAAATAGTTGAGTTTTCTAACGCAGGTATACAATATTTTTAACTATAAATTAAGTGGTGACATTATAAGGAGGCACCTTCCACCATGCGGGCATCTGCTGCAGAAAGAACATTACATCAACATGATTTCAACGTCACATGCCTAGTTAGGTCTATTGTCGGATCAGGATGCTGTTTACTAAGAAAAAAAGTGTAATTTGGTAGGCCATTGATTTACTTAGTATTCATATTAAACGGTTATACGGAAGGAACAAAAATGTAGAGCTTTGGAAATAAACTCGTGTGAGAAAAGAACGTCTCACCAGTGATCAGCAGTGTTATTTAGGAGGTGCAAGCTGTTACTTCTTTCGTTGAGGTGGAGCGTATGAACGAAATAAGACATAGCTTAGACTTTATATAACTTATATTATCAGCAGCAGCAACTGATAAGAGCTGGAGAGACGTACAAGTGGAATGCTCATTTCCTGTTTGAGGCAACACAAAATAAAAATTCGGATTTCCACTAACCGCGTTTCCGCTGTTATTATAAGTAGCTAGCAGCCGCAAAGGGAGCGCAGCCGTGGGTAACAAAATTGACTCGTAAACAGGCCCTGGGCCCAACGCCAACCATCAGCATGCAATATCTACACATAGCCTCAGATCAATGAGCTGTGGGTAACTCCGGCTAGCTGTAAATCCGCCTTGCACAACACAGCCACTGCTTCACAGAGCCGGAGCACAACTGGCCGGAGCGTAACAGGCCCTACCGCAACAGGCGGCGCAGGTTAGGTTAAGTTAGGTTACGTAAGGAGTAGATGTTGCGGTAAGGTCTATTGCGCTCCGGCCAGTTGTGCTCAAGCCTGTATGTGCTCCGGCCTGTGACTGAACGGGGGAGCGCAGCCGTGCACCACCAATTTTGTGCACCAAAAAGCCCTTAATCGAACGCTTTGGATCTCTCCAGACCTACACCAATCAGCCGTGTACCACTCGGCTTTTTCCTCTTCCGACCTTGACCACCACCTGCCGTGCACCACCAGGCCGCGGATCGAATATGACTTCCGGGCATCGTTAAATTACGTAATTTTACGTTCAACGCATCTGAGGTTAGGTTTCACATAGCATAGTTCTGTTCCAAAATTTATCGTTCTTCGACAAGTGGCCGTTCGACCGAGGGCTGGTTCGACCCACGGCCTAGATGCGTACGGCTTGAAGTGTTGAAGGCTACGTTCCGGAAGGCAGGAATCATGATGGTCCATTATTTCCAGGGCAGTGGTGGTCTTCGGCAGGCGACTCACTGAACGGTGCTGTTGTGGTGGGCGCTTTGTGTCAAAAGCCGTGAAGATGCCCGGCTGCGTTACGCTCGGGAAGGTATATGAATCGCACTGTGGACTTGGGCTATGCTGACCTCTAGCTATCCACCCGCCGCAAATACCGTAAACATTTGCTCCGAATATAATTATCAAGAATTTAAAAGCGAAGACAACAGCCAAAAAATTTACCATTTCTTAAGAATGAAAACGTTTCGGAGTCCAGCTCCATCCTCAGTTCAAAAACTCAATACCTCTAAGACAAGCAGAATCAATTAGAAAACTAAAATTCACATAGAAGTTTAAATCCTAAATTGACAAAAGAAAAAATAAATTCACGTTAGGTGGCAGGCCTATCTATTTACAATTTCAAGGGAATAGGAGCGGAAGGCTGCATTTAAACTAGCTAGGTTTATGTTCAAAAATATACAGCGATTCTAAAATTCGGATTTCAGAGACACCGGTCATGAAAGCTAGAACTCTATAATCACTATCGGACATCGGAACATTGCACAGCTGTGCGCGTCCATGACGAGCAGTGCAAAGTGACGGTGTCCGATAGTGATTAAAGAGTTCTAGATTTCACGACCGGTGTCTCAGACCTCCGATTTTTAGAATCCCTGTATATTTTTAAACAGAAACATAGCTAGTGTAAATGCTCAGCTCCTATCTCTTTGAAATTGTAAATAGCCCTTTCGTAACTGCAATGTGTTCGACAACTTTTTATTCGTATTTTTCTACAGAATCATCATGAACTTGGACTGAATATTGCATCTCCGTAAAAAATAATCAAATATATGTTAATAGTAAAAATTAGAAAATCCCGGTAGTATATGGTTCCATCTGAGGTGACACAATTTGCGACATCACTGATTTTGCTAAAAAACATTTTCGTAATATTTTTTGTTGGTAGTTGAATAATATCACAAACTTTCTTTAGCAAATAGTAATAGCTTATATAATAACATGTCCCAAAAAGAACAAATAATAATATTCATTTAGATTGGACATATGTAGGTTCAGGAGTGTTTCTTATATGTCCCTGTAGTTAGCTATGCCTTGAATTTAGCGCTACATGCAAGTTATAGAGTAAATCGTTGGGCGGGACGTCACAGTCCCGTCAGTCAATTACTTTTGAGTTGACACAGGCGCAGGAGTTTTACTCATGTGTCCCTGTAGTTAGCTATGCCTTGAATGTTATGCTGTATGCAAGTTATGGAGTAAAACATTGAGCGGGACGTCTCAGTCCCGCCAGTCACGAAAGGGATAGATCGGCCTACCACCTCACGTGTATTTATTTTTTCTTTTGTTAATTTAGGATTTGAACTTCCATGTGAAATTTAGTTCTCTAATTGATTCTGCTTGTCCTAAAAGTATTGAACTTATGAACTGACAATGGAGCTGGACTCCGAAACGTTCTCATTCTTGAGAAATGGTAAACTTTGTTGGCGGTTTTCTTTGCTTTTAAATTCTTGATAAACTTGCGATTTAAGCAATCAAGTGATTTTAATACGAATATCATTTAATAAAATTTCTGTATCCATCTTATTTTTATGAGTGCAACCATCCGAGTAGCGCGTTATGGATGTGTATTTCGGTTATCGAACGCTTCAACTTGCACGTTGACATGTCGGCTTCACGCTGTTGATTTCAATTCAAATTAGGACTGTGCAGAGTAATTTAAGGCAATAAATTCGCAGTAGAAGAGAAAACGATTTTTTCATAGCGCCGAAACTGTTTAACTATAATTACTGTCCCTGTTAACTGTTTAAGCGATAATTACTAGCCAATTTTCAAACATATCGGCGACACTTTACTTTAAATATCTAAGCAGATCTCGTTTGAAATTAGCTATTGGATTAAATGGGGTCATGGAGGCAGAAGGAGCAAGCTAGGCACAGGAAACTAGAAACAGTTTATCGTTCCACTCAAGATAACGCACAAAATATCATTTGTAACTAAGACGAAAAAGATTTAATTTCAAATTATATTTTAATTTAGTTAAAAGACAATGAAGTGCTTGAAATCATTGATTGCGGAAGACATTTAAGCTGCTAGTTATATGATGCTCAGGAATAGTAACATACACCAAATAAGTTACAATTGAGTAGTTAATTCTAATTACATATATAAGACTTGTATTGAAATCTTTAAGCGAAGCAAACTATTTGTGATAGATTTTAAATCTATTCAATAACAAACCTATAAGTGCATCAACATTTGACGCGTTAAAAATTGTATTTATGTTCAATGCCATTAATTAATTGACTTTCATAAACCTTTTTATTTACATTTGATACTTTAGCTGCAATAGGGAATACAAGTAATAAATTCGTTCTAGCAAGGTGGATTTGAAATTAAATTTTCCATTTTAAATACATGTGGCATTAGCTAACACGTAACAGTAAATTGGGACAAATTAGAAACTAGTGATGGAAGCTGACGGTACTTGTTGATAGAAGACTTAAGATGATAAGATAAAGGTTGTATTGAGGAGCTCTATTACGATGAACAATTGTTCACTAATTACTACCGTAATTAGAATAGAATAAATATTTTTTCCGATGCCGAAAGTGTCATGAAATGGCCAGTCCACTATTTTTGAACATTAGAGATTTTGGTATCGAAGAACAAGTGTAGGCCATTTATTATCTCTGTTAAAATAAATTCGTAATTCATCAACAGATATATTAAAAACTCACACAATGCCATGCAAACAAATAAAGGAACGGAATCAAAGGCGACAAAAACCTTAGGTCCTGGATGAGATGTTTGAGTCTCGAACAAAACAATCATCAAGTGAAGGAGAGAATCAAGCAAATATAACAGTGACTATTCGAAGCACCATAGCTGTCGTGTTTTAAACACGAGATTACTCTTATGAGAGGAAATTTTATGTGCCTTGCCGATGGCAACATCTGCTTTATGCTGTCGTCAGAAGATTTTACGAAATAAATCTAGTTGACGCTGAACTATTCCCCACCTAACATTATCATAAATTTTATAACAATTATTGATCCTGTGTGTTTCAAAGCTTGCCTATTTTTAGGACCACCGTGTTCATGAATACTGAAATATCTATAAATTTTTGGCTATTTTAGTATTGACTCCTGTACATGGGCTCCTTACAGTTTTAAAAATATATACCGCCAGATCTTGGAGGCTGTCACTCCACCTTTGAGAGAAGAGTTCATTTTATCAAAGTGTGCGGCACAATAGAGGCACATCAAAGTGTGCGGCACAATAGAGGCACATCAAAGTGTGCGGCACAATAGAGGCACATCAAAGTGTGAGGCACATCAAAGTGAGCGGCACAATAGAGGCACATCAAAGTGTGCTGCACATCAAAGTGGAGGCCACCGCCGAATTTTGGAGGCTGTCAGTCCACCTACGAGAGAAGAGCTAATTTAATCAAAGTGTACGGTACAAAATTTCACATCTGAATATCTAAACTTCCTCTCCACAAGTGACATTCAACAGGACAGTCAACAAGACATTCAACAGAAGTTAATTTGATTTTAGACCGTTATTTTTGCCTTAGTTCAGTTTCATGCATGAGACCTTCAAAATTGGTGTCATCTCGCATACTTTCTCGCGTGTTCAATCAGCGCTTCTAAAACTATTTTTGTCAATCCTCATCTTGAGAGTTTTGGTTCCTGAATCTGTTCTGTACTCGTGCCTCCTGAAAATTTTATATTCTATCTTTATCACACATCACATCAATGCCAGCTACCCATCTTTCCGGTCCTTACAGGTGATGAGCAGTCTTATTTTGTCGACTAGGAATAATGAAGAATT
The DNA here is from genome assembly GCF_000764305.2 of Hyalella azteca. NCBI lineage: Eukaryota > Metazoa > Arthropoda > Malacostraca > Amphipoda > Hyalellidae > Hyalella > Hyalella azteca. Next base: position 136,941 of record NW_025939256.1, on the reverse strand, counting down.
GGCAAAATCTTTTGTCGAATTGCTTCCTCAAACAATGCCAATAATTTATCGATAGCTTGTATTAATTAAAGTGTCATCCGATGCATGCATACTGGGTGCGACTTTTTCTGGCTGCACCATAATGATCTCGATTTTTTATTTCACTCTGAATCCGCTCATTTTTAAGAGGAATCCACAAACTCTGGTACTCGGTATCACTGGTGCAACGGTTTTACGGACGGCACTCGAACACTTTCGGAGTTTATGAGTTTACGTTTACTTTTTTTATATATATTTACGTTCTTAAAAATTTTTCGTCAAAATATCAGAATGCTATGAAGTCTTCGGAAGTCGGGAAGTTTTGCCAGGCTCTGTTTTAAATCAGGTGGTAAAGCAGACCATAAGAAACTTTAAGCCACGTGTATCGCTAGCAACTATACAACCAGACGGCTGAGCATGGCGTGATTCTCTTCGATGTGACATCGCCATGACGACTTTATTATAAGCAGTATTAAAAAAATTGAGAGTAATTTATCATCAACAAATTATCAACCATAATTATTAAAACTACGAAGAGTAGTTCTTTTCACTCATACCTGCAGATCCTGATATTATTTGTCGAAACTATTGGAATTTTTTTAATCTTTGCATGAAGTGCATGACTCGAGCACTGCATGCAGTTATAAATAAGCATGCGTCATTCCAAATGATAACGAAAAATAACATTAATATTTTGTGTCACTCAGTCACCAAGCCGTTCTGATCACATTTCTCCTGAAGTGTTCGTTATATTTTTGAGAGCTTTCTGATATCGTCTTTTGGTATTTACAGTCTAATTTCTGCACCGTGAATACAATAAAGCAATTTCCCTGTTAAGCAAAAATAAAGCAATAAGAGTTAAACGAAACAGTACGCACAAAATTACGGTGATTCCACTTGAAAATTCGAATATCATAGTTTGAGACTTTTCTACCCAAGTCGTGTACCTCAAGAGAACAGTAGACGCTTGTATGAAGTAACGGCTCAAAACTATCACATATTCACTTGTACGATACAACACATGTCTCGCATCCACCAGCAGCGTAAAGTTAAAACAATAACGATAGTGCCAAAAAGTCTGTATTCCTTATAACATTAGTTCTAAGAATATTAAAATCATGACCGGTAATTGTTGATAGCTCCTCTTAGAAGATTCTATGAGGAAAGTTCTGCATTTCTCAGAAAGCTGGGTAAAGTAAGCTATACCTAGTGTCACCCATATTTCTAGATGTGCAACGAAAAAATATCTGGCTTTCATGGAATTCAAAAATGAACGATCAACGAGACGTCGCAATTTTCAATCCTGTATGAGCCAATAGTTTTGGCAGCAATAGTTTTGCTGCCAGAATTGTTAAAGAAATATGTATATGAACTCCTTTTATGGGAGTTTACATACATACTCGTCTATTTTATGGAACGAGATGCAACGCGGACCGGTTTTTAGCTTAAGAAATCCACTGTAATAAAAATGAAAAATCAAATGATCATTTGATGAAAATGATGTGAGTGGATGTCAGAATCATACTTGATGCTGAAAAATAAATATCTGAATATCTTTTCCAAACAGTAATAATCTAGTCCAGTCCATACAATACAATTTTTATTATTTTCCGTTATTACACGTGGCTTCATTATTTCCGTTGTTACACGTAGCTCTATTTTTTCGTATATATACGAAGCTCCATTTTTACTATTATTACACGTACGTGGCTCCATTCTTTCCGTTATTACACGTGTCTCCATTTTTCTGTTATTACACGTAGCTCCGTTATTTCCGTTATTACACAGGGCACCATGCTTTCCGTTGTGACACGTAGCTCCATTTTTTCGTTATAACACGGGGCTCCATTCTTTCGGTTATTACACGTGGATCCATTCACAGCCACCAATAACGGCAGCAGGTATCAAATATCTTGGTATTTGAGAGAAGAACCCTTTGGGCATAATGAAATTTAATTATGGAAAATAAACTCTTAGACATAAAAGTAAATCAGCTTCAGTAAATTTGAATTTTTCATTCCAAAAAGCAAAAAAAAAACACCTTGCTGATTTAGAGATGTATATGTTCTCCTTCAGAAATTCTAACCAATTTTCTAAGAAAAAGGTACGCCCTTTGGGGAAGTAAAGACCAAACCTGGACCACAACAAAGAGGTGTTTTTTATGTACTGTACATCGGAGATGATGTACGTGGATGTCAGTGTTCCAGTGGCACTCAATCTTGCATTTACCAGAAATAAACTGAGCATCATGGGGCCCACTAGTTTGTCTTAACGACCTCATCTGTGGAACACTAATGGAGACTTAATGCCTACTGCTCCAGCCGCCCCGCCCTACTTCCATGCTTGAACTAATACAAGGTTTTCCCACGCGCAGCTGCACCTTCCATTTGTTATTCCAACTGTGACGTCACCTTGGCTCTTGTGACATTAATCTGATTTGTAACACCGGTTTTGCCTAAAATAAGACTAATTGCATGCAGTAAATAATTTTTTTGGGGCATTTTCATGAGGCTAATTTGTTTATATGCTTTCAAAGATGAAAAGAAAAACAATGTGTTGATCTACACTATTTACATTTTGGGCCTACAGTGACGTCACTCTAGGGACGTCATATAGTTCAACCATGGTCTACTTCCATCTGCTTCATGTGACCCATCCTCAGCCAGGGCTGATCCTCAACCATATACCCCGTAAGTCCGGTAGGGAATACGTACATTTCTGTGTCAGTGTAAGTGTTTTTGTGAAGATCCTTAGCTGCTTCACGGCCTGTTATTATAATAAAGACGATGTGCTTCATATTCATTTCACTTAAAACAGCACTGATAGTCGGTACTGAAAAAATTTGATTTAATTGAGCGCAACAATTGAATATGATTGAATTGATTAGGAAAATAAAATACGGTCACAGTTTTAGTGGCGCTAGAAAAGCTTCTTTATGATCCGTAATGTGATTGATAAATTTTTCTCTGATTTATATTCTAGATTGACGTAACTCTGACGTCATCCGTCAGTATAAGCGTAATTGTCACTTCGTTGAACGAATTTTACGGGACTTGCACTTTCTCCAACAGCTTTATTATTATTTTTGAACAATCAACTTTAAAAAAACTTTAAAACAGTTCACAAAACGTTTCATCTCAAGATCCAATGAGCAGAAGGAAAACACTGTCGAGGATCCTTGAATAAACTTATTTTTTTTTTTTGTTTCGGATTTTTATGTCCAGCCGTAAGTCGGGAGGAGCTTTAGACAGAACTCAAGTGGCAGGTGCAACGGAATGAAAAAACTCGATTTTTACTTTAATACTCGACTTGTCACTAGAGCAGCGTAACATTTCTACTGGTTACCTGTTGTTCTATTTTTACTGGTTACCTGGTTGTAACATTCCTACTAGGTATGTCATTGGAAGTGGTTGTAACATTTTTGTTAACTTTGAGAACATAAAATATCCTCTACTTATATTAAATGATGTTTATACATTGTCAGATAAGCACCTCATGAAAGATCATTATCATCCGATGTCCTTTATCATCCTCAGTCACAACCCACTGGTGTAAGTAGAATATCACACGTCGTTCCTCATGTTCAATGCTTCTAATTTTTACATTTGTAAAGCTGTTGCCGCTATATATATATTCCCAGAATTTTAAAGCTGTCGGTGCTATATAATACCAGAATTGTAAAGCTGTCAGTGCTATATAATACCAGAATTGTAAAGCTGTCAGTGCTATATAATACCAGAATTATACCAGAATTGTAAAGCTGTTGCTGCTATATAATACCAGAATGGTAAAGCTGTCGCTGCTATATAAAACCTGAATGGTAAAGCTGTTACTGCTATAAGATACTATAATTGCAAATCTCTCTCGCTGCTATATTATACCAGGATTGTAAAGCTGTCGCTGCTATATGATAAAAGAATTGTAAAGCTATCACTGCTATATTATACCAGGATTGTAAAGCTGTCTCTGCTATATAATAACAGAATTGTAAAGCAGTCGCTGCTACATAATGCCAGGATTGTAAAGCTTTCGCTGCTATATATATTACCAGAATGGTAAATCTATCGCTGCTATATAATACCAGAATGGTAAAGCTGTCACTGCTATATAATACCACGATTGTAAAGCTGTCGCTGCTATATATTACCAGAATGGTAAATCTGTAGCTGCTATATAATACCAGAATGGTAAAGCTTTCGCTGCTATATACTACCAGAATGGCAAATCTGTCGCTGCTATATAATACCAGGATGGTAAAGCTGTCGCTGCTATATAATACCAGGATTAAACAGTTCACAAAACTTCTTTGGTAGATAGGATAATAATCAAAATTTAAGTTTAGTTGAGAAGTCATTTCACTGTGGATCAAATCATCAGCGACTGGAAGCTATTCCAAGTGAAAGCGTTAATTGATATGACAGCTAGACTGACATTTGATTCAACAGTATTATATCAGAGGAAATTAAATTCGGCATTTCTTCTAAAAAATAACGTGGGCCGCTACGTCATACATAATATGGCTCATGCTTAGGAAGTATTAGGTTTTCCTGTTAGGTTAGGTAAATATTTGAAGATAAGTAGGGGTATTGTGCGACACGTTTCTGAACAGGTCCCGAAAACCATATAAGTATAAATATTTAATATAAATATTTACAGAGACCGCACCTCGCACAGGCTGGGAAGTTATATAACAACCAAGCCGTCACAACGTTCAATCGGTCATTGTTGCGTCATTATTTTAACATTTTTAAACTACTCCTGTATATGGCAAGCGCAGCAATAATTTCGTAAACGTCTTAACATAACATAACATAACATAGTGATGTCGGCTCTGAAGTGTAGGCCTGATGTGGCCTGTCGCCGATTCTTTTCCATTTCGTGCCTTGTTCATAGATCTAAACTCGTGTCATTTGACCGGATCTTTTCATGACTGGCGATAGTTTGAAGAAGCTACTAGACTTCCACCGGGTTCGATAAGGAGCTAGGCATTTCAAATCTGAACATATATTTTTCCATAGCTTTATCTAGTCTGTTCTTGAATGATTTTCTTTCTTGTCCGCAATATTCTCATTTTCATTAACTTAAATATTTGAAGCTATAGATTTGGATTAATATATTTCATTGTGCACTTATTTTTCTCCACGCAACAACAAGTATTCTTCTGATACTTTCATTTCTGCACTTAGAGAAATTTCCGTCTTAGCGTTCTCCAGCGGCATGTCACTTCTTCACTTCTCAGGTACGAAATAAACGGAGCCGCAATACTAATAGCTATTTTTCTGTCGCAGTTGTCGCTAGAAAAGCTATCAGTGATTGGCTGACTCATAACTATTTAACTATTACGTATATGTATATACTATATATCTATTATATATATCATGATATATAACTATTGAGAACTCATAACTATTTGTGAAAGTGCGGCCTTGCAGGAGTCAATTTTAAACAGTTGTCATACACCACGCACATATTGCCACCTGTTCCTCGTGGCCCCACTGCCAAACGCCGCTCTCGATGTATTATCATTACATTAGTTAGGGTAAAAGTTAGCTACTGTTATACTCAAAATTTTCGGTTAATATAAAGTATCAGCTACATCAGTACGTGACCTCCATTTCATTACAAGCATATTATGAACTACAGACAGATATTTTTCGAGGGAATGTTTACAATAATTATCGTACCGAGATATTATAGAGATGCTAGGGATATGAAGAAGATTTTAAACCCGAAATACTGACGTCATTGTAGAGCCATGCTTAGCGGTGCTGTATGGGCAGTGATGGTGGCACTGAGATGGTGGAGCTAGGCGGGGGTTCGAACACTGGGAAGCTCTGCTCATTTCACGATGTCGCTGACGGGCGGCGCTTGATCGCCGTCAAAGTTGGTGCTTCCAGCATGGCCTTGGTTTGGTGTCCCTAAACGAACCCTGGGTGCTTGGTAACTGGGGGATCGTGATGCTGACAAATGATGAGATGCCGTGGCTAGCTGCTGTGGTGCTAAATTTGTTTTAAGACTCACCATGATGGACTGCCTGCTCACCTTAGAGTAGGACAAGCGTGAGTTTGCAGGTATTGTTACTCATATAGCGCTATATTACAGTCTTATCTTATAATTACATATTTCTACCTATGCTGATACTTCGGTCAAAATTTTTCATTTCTATGTCACCTTTTTTATCTTTTATGTAAATGTTGCACGACATCCCTCCAGAATAATTTCCTTGCCCGTAAATATTCATTAATTACGAGATATCATTGCATTATCTATCTAATTAAAATAAAATGCAATGCATAAACATCCCGCCAGCAAAAATACCTCACGCCCTCTGCCCACACTTTGATAAATAATTATATCGATGTCTTGATGATTTCTGTGGAGCTGTAAGGGAACGCGGTGTAATATTACTATTCTATATTATAATAGAATAGTATCAATTTACACAAATCAGGAATTATTTTAGTAAAAGTAATTATTCTATTTGCTTTAGAGTTTTCCGTCTTGTTCAAACTTTGCCGGACTTTATGTTTCATCATTTCAATCTTTTGTTAATTTTTATTTTAGAGATGGAACTACACGACACAACGCATTGTACATACCCGTTAAAATACATGTGTCACGTCCAGTACGCGGGTGACGTGCAATTATTTATTCGTACGTTAATAGCGCGGACGTCACAGTATTCAAATGCACGGCCGCCCCGCCCGCACATTGTGTAGATAGCTGCTGCTGGGAGTAGCGCTACTCCATAGGCCGTTTAGTTATAAGTGTTATACATGTTTTGTCAATTTATTGTGATTTGTGAATCTTATCTCGTACGTTGATCGTGTGCTTTAGTGAGCGAGTCATGCTCTGTACGTCCATTTATCACCAGTGTAACGTAACTTTGTTTATCTCTAAGGACTAGGGAAAAGCAACCAAATTCCAACTGAACTTTTCCAATTCAGACTAGGGCTGCCATTCAAGTAAGTTCAGTAACTTGCAGCCATAAGCGATTCATTATGATACATCTGGCATCTCGTTAAACCTAAATTCTTCATTAATTGAAAAGCACTTTTATTTTTTGTATAATTGACTTTCTTTTTATTTGTGGCGTTTTCTGTCCCGCAGTTTAACAAAACAGAAATAAATGAAGATTTCGGAAGACTTTATTTCTAATTGTTCGTGCCTGGCTATTATTGAGTGGCTCTTGGAATTCTACCCAGAACAACATGTGTGCCAAAAATTCGGTGTCTTTTATTCGTACCTATGCTAAATACTGCAAGACAGTTCTCGAGTGATAAAGACGTAGTCTTCCAGCACTCCGGCAATATATTGTCTCATTACAATTGGATTACGTATATTTCTGAGTCTTTGTTTGGACACGCTCAGTTTAATTTCAATATTAAGTTATCCATAACAGAGAAAGGCTCAGAAGCCCCGGCAAGACTTGGGTCATATAAATTTTTTGGCTTGGACAACGCGTGGTTTATGTTTTGGTAATTTTAGTATTTCCGTTTCCGTTTCCGTTTCCGGGCCGTCGATCCCCGTCAGGGACTTGCCCCCCCCCCCTTCGCCTCGAAAGTATTTAAAGAGGGGTCCGGGGCGGCTACTCCCTTCTTCCTCTGCTGTGAGCGGGGGGGTGTTGGGCATCTCCCCTTGCGGCTTGACCCCACATTGCCCCCCGCCCCCTGGTGGATCCTTTGCCGCTCCAGGGGCCAACAGCTGCCGGCCCCGGGCGAGTCCCCCTTGCGCCACAGGAGGCGAACCACCGAGCAAGGAATTTTAGTATTTGTTCTTCGTTTCATACATATCATTATCTTCTTTATAATTACCTTCCATTTTATTTTCAATCGTTGAATAACCTTACGACCATAGTCTAATGTTTGAGGTCACTAGAGGTTTTGTTGCTATTTAAATGAATTTAATGAGCCACAAGAGAGCCGCACGAAGACAAGTGGCAGCTGAGGGCTCATTTGAGACGGACAAGGAGCGCCTCTTTTGAAGGGTCTCCATTTATCAAATAGTTTAAACTACAACGTCGATGAAAGATTATTAATATCACAAAATGAATTTTGTACGCTTTGCCACAAAAATAAAAAGCTGCAAATCTTCCAATGTCAATACCGAGTTGCTAATTATTTTGTCTCTTGTCTCACTGAATCGATCAGCTAAAGGAATTGAAATTAGGCGTAGTAAAGAACCAATTTTTATATCCCTGAGCCAATGCTCTAATTTGCATTCTATGACTTGTTTGAAGATGACTGAAAGGGTGCATGTCTATAACCAATCTATTCAATATGTACATGCATTAGAGTTGTGTTTCAGCACAATTTGTTCTGTCTTTTGGTTGCTTGAAACGCGATACATCTTTTTCTGGCAGGAAATTAACATTATTGTCAGTATTGTCGAATACTTCAGCTAATTCAATCCCATAATACATTCATTTGGTGACCGAAGAAATTTTTGAATTGAGTATTTTCGACTAAATCCTAATTAATTTTAAATGAATCGTCATCGCATTTTCGAAAAAATTTTGTTTTAATAGGAAGTTGTCCTCGTAAAAGGTTGCAGATTACTAGCAAAACGTAACATGAAAGTCATTTTAACACAAAGCTTGAAATTCAGTTGATATAATTCAAGAGCCAACATTTTTTCCGAAAGAGATTACGTATAAGAAAGTCATACTAAATATGATGCCTCAAAAACTGCGTTCACTTGAAGGCTGCATGAGCCATGGTGGATTTGGTCTATTATGAGATTTTGATTCAAAGCATCGCACCGCAAATGCATATTGGCTGACAACCAGTCGTATTCACACGGCTGAATAGCACAGTATAATTTATACAGTATACAGTAGTTATCAGGCGTGTAGTAGCTGCCCGTTTTTACCGTCTAGTAACTAAATTTAATAAACCATAACCATTTGCATATCATTAATTGGTTACATTTTCACACGTGACTTTCCACCTACGATGAATGCTCATGATTTAAGCCGGCAGAAATTAACCCTTATTTTTTCTTGGAATAGGAATTGTTGCATAATAAGTTTATTCGCCTGCTCACTTCAAACAAAAAATTCCATTGAAACATAATAATGAATGGAACGTATTAATGCACAGCTACAGGAGTATTTATTTTCTTTTATTAAAGCACATAGATTTGAGTTGTACGTCTTTTCTGCTGTTGTACAGGGTGGGGCAGAACCGATTAAGCAGTTTTGAGGCGAAATAAAAGAGTAATGGAGGTACATAAAGAATAAAGTTTATTTTCCTCGAGGTTAGCATAACATACCATTTAGAATACTTTTGTTTTGAAAACAATATCAGGAAGATGGTGGCCGTTAGCTGCAACACACTGTTGGAGTCGTTCTCGGAAGTTTCCTACAGCACGTTCACACATATGGCAAGGTATGGCCAAAACCTCTGCAATAATCCGTTCCCTTAGCTGTGGTAGGGTGTGAGGGCAATTTCTGAACACCCTTTCTTTTAGATGTCCCCAAAGAAAGAAATCGCAAATGCTCAAATCAGGTGACCTTGCAGGCCACTGTAAATTATCCCTCAAGATCGAGACACCAGACGTCCAGGAAACACGCGTTTCAAAACATTGAGTGACATTCGGGCTGTGTGAGCTGTAGCCCCATCCTGCTGGAACCACACGTCTCTGAATGCTTCATTTTCAACAATGTTTTCCATCATGGGCTGCAAGAAATTTTGCAACATTGCAGCATAGCGTTCGGAATTCACTTTCACGGTTACTCCCTCCTCCTCAAAGAAGTATGGGCCCATCACACCAAATTGCGAAATGGCACACCAGACCGTTAGTTTGGGAGAATGTAGTGGTCTTTGATGGATAATTTGTGGGTTATCATTAGCCCAGTAATGAAAATTTTGCTTATTTACAGTCCCACAGAGGTGAAAATGCGCTTCATCACTGCCGAAGAACGCTGCGTCGGAAGCAATCTGTTCAAGCATGTTCCCACACAGATTTCGGCGGCTGGCAAAGTCTGCTTCGTTCAGTAGTTGGGCCATCATCATTTTGTAGGGATGGAAATGCAAATTCCTATGCTGAATCCTCTTCAAACTGCGTGAGGAGATTCCCAAAGCAACGGCATGCCTTCATGCAGAACGTCGATCTTGGCGAGTGGATGACTGTTGCTCTAACCCTCTCGACATTTTCTGTTGTTCTGATGGACCTCCGTCGGCCATGTGTATCTCTTCTTAGTGTGCTACCAGTTGCCTGCAACTGCCTAACCCAGGACCGAATTGTGTTCGCCTGAGGAAGAGCATCATTGCGTGGAATATTGAACCGCCGCCGAAAAGCCTTTTGCGTTGCAATCACGGATTGCTTGTTCTCGAAGTATTCGCGCACAGCAAAGCCACAATGTTCTCATAACCACACCATGTTGGCTACTGAAATGGAATACCGGAGGGACTGGAAAAAAACACCCTCTCGCCCATCCTCTTCCTTCCCTGCGAGCACTGACTGCTCTGAACTGCTCAATCGGTTCTGCCCCACCCTGTACTCCTAAAGTCTCCGGTCAACATTTTGTCCGTATTACTGTACAACGTGTAAGGAGCAGAACAGAAACACATCATTGAGGCGAGGATCTTTATTGATTCAACACAACACAGGAAAGCTTTAAGAAGGCAGGTGAGGTAGGCGTAAAATACCAGCTCTATTTCAACAGAAAAACTCAACAACGACGGTTCTTTAACTGCGTTGGAATCTGCCATCAGTAGAGCGCGTGATGCCGGGTGATGGAACACTAGTTGGAACACTCGTCACAACACACTCGTCACAGCACACTCGTCACAACACACTCGTCACAACACACTCGTCACAACGCACTCGTCACAACGCACTCGTCACAACACACTCGTCACAACACACTCGTCACAACACACTCGTCACAACACACTCGTCACAACAGACTCGTCTCAACACACTCGTCACAACACACTCGTTACAACAGCATTTGATGTCTTCGATTACACTGAACACAAACTGGCTTCGCACATCAGAAACGCAAGCGACTCAATGGCAGCGCTAAAGGTTCCTCGACATGCAAGCCAGGAAACTGCAGTGTCTGCTGGACCCTCGCTAGTTTTTAGTGTCAGAACGTGTCCATGCTGGCTCGCCAAAAAATAAATCCTGTCAACTCATTGGCGAGGCAGAATAATGCAAATTATCTCAACATGGAGAAGTATTTCCTCCTGAAGACCAAATCTAAATAGGCTATAGGTAGGTAACTAAATTTTGACAAACGGGAAAGGGCCCATGAAATATTTCACTCATCACGCAAAGCTTGAATTTCAAGAAAAATAAAAAAATGTGTGTGTGTTGTAGCAACCGCCTCAATACTTCTCAACACTGCTTCAGGGATGTGTTGGGGCCGATGCAGAGGGCTATGGCCAAATCCAATACCTCGCAATCAACCGGCCAAAGATCATCGTCATTGGTGTCGAATATAGCACACTTTCCAAGGGGATTGTCACTGCTACCAGCATGGATGGTATTGTTCTGGCCGTCGGGAAGCCAGCGGTAGTAGCCCCCTTCTCCACGCTGCGTGTTGACCCAGGCATCTAAGTCAGATATATATTAATCATTACTTAGCACCTGTTAATCAATGAAATTGATCAGTGACACTTGTCTACCATAGTCTTTTTTAGTTTTAGCCAATTCAAAAGTAGTATATGAAAGGGATGGAAAGGACGGATGGAAGTTGAGTAGTTTGAGGACAATGGAACTTGAGTTGAATTGGCTTGGGGGCCTAGTGCTTGTAACCCAAAAGGGCTCTTTAAGATATGAGTGAAGGATGGATGGGAGGATGATGGTTCATTATTAACATTATTTACATATCAGAGTAGTATTAAGCAAAAATAGATTATGTGCACTCTCCACATACATAAGTTTAGCATTTTAAAAATAATTGAGCGTGTTATTATTTTTTCGACAGAGATAATATGATGAAGGCGAAAGTGATGATCGGGTGATGATGATGTGGGTAGATTCTAAGGTAAATGGGTCACGCGATACACAAGAGGGAGGTTGGGTAGGCAGCAATTATTCTGATAAAAGGCATTTACTCTCGTCATTACTCTGAGTCATTCTCGGTGATATCGTCAGTCAGTAATCGTATTATGGATACCTGCACTATTACACGTTCATTTTTAAGTAACTTTCAAGTGCGACATGTTCCCGCGTGTAGATGCTTTTAGTTTGGGTGAGTAGTGGATATGTGTACAAGGGTAGAGGGGGTGGCTAATGCCTGTGATTTGGAACTTTCGAATCGCCGGTGCTGCTTTGCAATGATGTCTTGAAGACGAAGGTAATTAAGTTGGTTGAAAAGCTTTGGGTCATTTATTTTGAGGGCGGACCTGGTTGACTGTGGAAGACTGTGGTGGTCTGGTGGTGTTCAATTTCTGGTGGTGTTCAATCATTGTTCGTGCACTGCTCTTTAGGTTATAAAGTCGTACCGGTGTGTGCTTTTGATAAATATTATGGCTTTGACTTGACTTTCTGCCGTTGTTTTATGTATGCTCTTGATAATGTGCATAAGGGTATTAGGGTAAATGGGAGATGATCTTACAAATGCAAGAATAATGGGCGTTTTGTGTTGGGAGGGAAGAGGATACACGGAATTTGTGTATCTTTGGTAGGTTTGTGACAGCTGTTGCTTTTCAGCTGATTGTTATCTGGGCCCGAGGACCACGTTGTGTTAAGTTTAAGCCTAAGACTGTTCCTTTGATCATGTATGGTCAGTGGGTGATGTCTATGAAAATTTCTGATGTGTTCCCCTCCTGATAGGTATGATTTTAAATTTATTTCTGTTCGCCTTAATGAGCTATCTTGTACTTGTTTTTATATATGTCTTACTTACGTGGCTGAAGCCTGCAATTTTTTGTTATGTCATCAACAAACGCAAGGTATTTTTGGTTAGTGGTAGGGAGAGGTGGGTAGTAGTAGTTCACCGCCTTATGGCCCTACTGGAGGAGTGAGCTGGCATAGATATGATATAAGTATAGTATACATGGACTGGGGGTAGGAGGAAACCTGTAAGGGTGGATCCACAACTTCCTTACAAATACGTAGATTACAAGCTGTCGCAATTGGAAACTCTAAATCGAGAAAAGCGAGGGTGAAAAGCGGAGTGCCGCAAGGCTCAGTGCTTGGACCGATCCTCTTCCTCATTCCTATCGCCGATATCGACTCGGAGCTTATCCATGCATGTACATCGTCATTTGCGGATGATACAAGAATGCTGATGAAGATCACAGAGAACCTAGCCTGCGAGAGGTAACAGGATGACTTGTCGACAATCTATGATTGGGTTATAGTGAATAATATGCAATTTACCGGCACCAAGTTCAAAGTAATGAGATACAGAGTTGGCACCGAGACCGTGATGCCACACCGCTACTTGACATCGGATGGCACAGATATTGAAGAGAACTTGTTCTAGATCTCGGAGTGTTGATGTGTACTGAAGCCACGTTCGATGACCACATCGATGAAATAGTTGCGCGAGGGAGACAAGGGATGGGATGGATCTGGCAGACATTTCGAACAAGAGAAGCAGCGCAAATGATTACACTCTTCAGAGCCCTAGTGCTCCCCAATCTTGAATACTGCTGTAAGCTTTGGGCGCCGCTCAAAGCGGATGCGGTACGGAAACTGGAGGCAGTGCAGCGGACCTTTACGTACAGGATCAGTGGCATGAGGGAGCTGGACCTGAACTATACTGGGAAAGGCTGAAACACCTGAGACTGTACTTACTGGAGAGGAGATGAGAGAGGTATATCATACTGTACACTTGGAAGATGATAACTTGACTGGCTCCCAATTTTTAATGTGAGACCTCCAGAATTGTGACGTATTATTACGAAAGGAAGGGGAGACTGTGCAGGATTCCCCGTTTAATAACCGTGCCTCGGCCAGAGTACAAACTTTTCGTGAGGGATCACTGTCAGTGGTAGGACCAAGGCTGCGTAACGCCCTACCAAAGGTGCTGAGACGAGGGGAGTTTACCCTTGCGACTTTCAAGAGGTAACTGGATAAGTTTCTGAAGAAGATCCCGGATTGTCCAGTTAAGGGAAACTACCCTCAGTAAGTGACAAGCAACAGCATCTTGCATCAGCTGGCTCTTAGGAGGGCAAACAGACGGAACACATCCAACGTTACATCCGGGACCCGATGGCGGGGTTACCTGCCTACCGACAACTTGGACACGGAGGACGACGAAAGCGGATCATCAGCTTGACCATGGAGTGAGAAGTCCTAAACTAATCATAAGGTCATAATTAAGGTGGTGTGTGTGGAAGATGCTGAGGGGAGCCTTCTCGGCAATTACCATTAGAGAACTTCCGCCCCATTAAAAACATTAAAACAGTTAGCCCCAGATACCACTGAGATGAATTTGAAAACCTTGTTTGTACTCTAAGCAGTTGGGTTATTCCTGTGTTGGATAAGGTGTATACAATTATTCAGGGTAAATGATAGACGATCTTGCAAAAGTTAGTCATAAGGTACGTTCTATGTTGGGTGAGTGGTGTTACGAGGGCCATTCAGAAACTGGATACGTTTTGTAATAAAACAAAAACTAGGTACAGTAAAAATATTTTATTATATACACCTGAAAGAGTTACTAAAATGCTATTTTTCTACATAGTCACCAAACAAATTAAGGCACTTATCGTAGCGGTGGACAATCTTCGAAATTCCTTCGTCATTGAAATCCGCCGCTCGACCTCACAAGGCAAATAGAACTGCAGAACTTCTTGACTTATTCAAATGGAACATTATCCCAAATCCACCCTACAGTCGCGACCTAGCACCGAATGATTTTCCCTTGTTCCCGAAGATGAAGAACTGGCTAGCGACACAACGTTTTGATGACGACGGCAAACTCCAGGCGTGGGACACTGAGTGGCGGCGATCGCAGGCGGCAAATTTCTTTGAAAAAGGAATTTCTAAGCTTGTCCACCGATACGATAAGTGCCTTAATTTCTTTTGTGACTATGTAGAAAAGTAGCATTTTATTCACTATTTAGATATATATAATAAAATATTTTTCCTGTACCTAGTTTTCGTTTTATTACAAAATGTTCCCTAGTTAATGAATAGCCCTCGTAAAATCTTTTGTGTAGATTGGTAGAGGCATTGCTTTCCTAGCTCTTATTTAGGGCCTAAAACCGTGTGAAGTGTAGTGCAATCCTCAGACCATTCCTTTCTCTGTGCAAGGGTAGCTCGTGTTGTCAATAAATATGTCAGGTATTGTGCGCCCGGAGATAGAGATGCCTATAAACTTGATTCTGTTTGTCCTGATGAGCCATTCATTTTCGACTGTATTTTTATATTGAATGGCGTTTTGTGCCTGCTTTACTGCATATTAGTGAGGTATCGTCCAGCTATTATCTGTGTAATGTCGTCTGCAAATGCTATGTACTCCGTTTTGGGGATTGGCGGTGGGATTTCGTGGGTGTAAAAGCTGTATAGGGTGGGTGAAAGACAAGCCTCATAAGGGACACGTGAGTGTAGTTGTAGAGCGGGACTTATGTGACAACCTATAATTATGGATGCAGGTTACCTGTTGATGAGATACCCTGCTTACTGTTTTTTTAAATGACGGGTGCATGGAGATTGAGTTGAATTAATTTTTGTGCCAGTCCGGTGTGCCAGATCTTGTCGAAGGCCTTGGTCACATGCCTGAGCATTAAATCTGTAGTGCGTCTTTGTGTAAGGTGTATGGCAAGTGTTTCGAGGGATGTTGCTAATGTTATGTGGATCCCTCGGTGTTTCCTAAATCCGTGTTGTCTAGTGTCGTGTGTGTTTTGGATGGTGAGATATTCGTATAATCTGTTGTTTGACATTTTATCTATGAGCTTCCCGTGCATATCTAGAGGTTAGATTGGTCTGCAGTTTTGGACTTGTGAGGGACACTGTCCCTCACAAGTCCCTGTTTTATTCGTTGCGTTGTAGCTGGTTGTATGGTTTTAGGTTTAGGGAGGAAAATCATTGTGGCGTGTTTGAGCGAGCCTGGAAAATAGCCGTCATTTTTACTGATTTGCATATCAGTCAAAAATGACAAATGAAAAATAAATTTGCATATCAGTCGAATGCATATTCATATGCATTTGTATAATGCATATGAATAGCAGGTAGTGTTTCATTTTTTGGGAGATGTTTGAGTGTTTTTTCAAATGTTTTTAGAGCTTGCTGAAGTTCCTTAATGGTAACTGGTAGGAAGTTTACAGAGTGAAGTCGAGTAAGGTGGCCGTAACTGTATGGATGAATGAGGTGTGTATTCTTGTTTACGTGGTCTTGAATGGTGTGGAGGTGTTCAATGTCAAATTCTTCGTTGTCGATGGTCGATGTCATTCTGTGTGAATATGTCTTGCCAGTGCTTGCGGAAAATGGGTTCTTTTTGCTCTGATGTGTCGTTTTGTATACTGTTTTTCGGTATTTGACGGCTTGTTTTTTGTTAGAACCCAGTATGCGTATTAAAGGAAGACCAAAACTTTTGGGGACTTGTTTGTGTTTACGAAATGTTGATGAGGTCTTGCCATCTTTGTGTTCTGAGGTGTCTGTATGCAGTGTGTGGTTGTTGGCGTGGGGCTATGAGTTGTTTGTTGAGTGCTTTTGATGGGCCGTAGGTGAGAAAAGTGTGAAAGAGTGACATAATATTGTGCTTGTATGGGTAATGTTTCGTTAGTGGGCTTGATACCAAGAATGATGCGATGTGTTATTGTGAGGATCGAACTTTCAGTAGCGTTCTGTCTGTATTTTGTATAATTTTTCCAAGGGCTTATCTATTTCTCCTAGTGTGGGGTTGGATGGTACGAGTCTGTATGCAGTAATAGGGTTTATTTGTATAAGGTGCAGTTTGTTCTATGGAAGGAACTACGTGGGCAAATGGAAGTTCGTATGAGGTTTTGCGTTATGGTGGGTATAATGGGAATGTGATCGGAGGGTGTGATGTGTCATTGTTGAGTGTTAACTGAGATCGCGAGCCTGTCCGTGTGGAAGTTGTCGTGTACTATTGCTCAGCTGATACTATTCTATCGCTATTATGAGATACTATTTTATTACTATTGCTCCACCGGCGTGTATTGTATTGTCTATGTTGCAGCTGTGGACGTTGTAATTGAATATATTGGGCAGAGTATTGTTTTCAGTAGAGAAGTGATCGTTATTCGTTGATTCAGTTAAGTTCGAGCCGTGGTCGAGAGTGGACGCTCGTGTTCGTGGTCCCAAATTTTTACCTTTTCCAAGCCGTTTCGGAACTCTTTTCGCATGTAATTTATATGATTCGTGTCAGAGAATGACCGAATTTCAGTGAAGTCTGTGAAAGAGAGTGCGAATATAAAGAACAAGCCTGTATTAAGTGTTTTTTTTCATCTTGAATTAACGCGGGCTTTTAGAGTCGGTGAGGGTTGCGTTGCAGCGAGTGAGGGAAATTTGTGCACTGTGTCACAAACGCAGGACAACACAGCCTTTGTTTCTTGTTCAAGCTCTGCCTACAACTACCCTGAACACCTTACCCCCGCTGACCCCACCACATTCTGTAAGCCGCTAACTCTCAGAGGGTAACCGAATTTTTACTCACTCTGGAAATTTGCACAATTTTTACTCAACTTGACTCAGTTTTTAACTTGTATTTTTTTATCTCTTGCATTTCATGATGGCTGGACAGAGAGGAAAGATTAAGTAGAAGGCCTCTAGTTCAGTTAAATGAAATGCGAAGATCAAATCACATAATGAGCGAGAAGAAGTTTGTAAATTTTGCAATTAAGCTGGCTTCGGTTAGCGTCGACGACGCTACAGTGGCCTGTGATCGTTGCGGGGTTATCATCTGTCACAATTGCGCTAAGTTGAGCATGACGGATTGCTCAGTTATTTGCAGAAACGAGACAGTACACTGGTATTGCCAGGACTGCCAAGAACCTACGCTCAGCGCTGTAAACAGCGAAAAAATTGTGGAAGAGAAGTGCTCTTCTATGTTCTCTCTCTTTAAGGCTGAAATGGAAGAAACTGTCAAGAAAGAGTCGAAAAAGAGAGCAGAAATGGAAGAAAACCACAAGAAAGAGTTGAGCTTGTTGCGTAGCGAATTACACTCGCCACGAAACGAGCTGGTGGAAATGAAAGCTCATCTACACAAAATAAAAAATAGCGATAACACAAAAGGTAAGAGCCACAAAGAGGTCATCTCTGATCTCGCCAGCGAGAGCACTCGTGAGCTGCTGGATAGAGAGATAAGACGACTTAACCTTGTTTGGATTAGCGTCGAAAGCAATGCTTCAGGCGCTGTGTTTATTACCGATTGTTGTGGAAAGGCACTTTTAACGTCGTTGTGAATATAACAGCATGCAAGAGGCTGCGATCGAAAGACTCTACCACCTGTAGATCGCTGCTGGTGACTGCAGGATACAGCCCAGGTCGGACATGTGCTCAAGGCTGCGAGAAAACTAAGTGAATTCCCAGAGTTTAATTCAGTCTTTGTGAAGAAGGATGCTACCCTTTCAGAGAGAGCGGATTTTCGCAAGAAATTCCAGGAGAAAATCATTCGGAATAGCATAGAAACTCAGGTCAATCACTACCACGATGTCAAGATAACACCGGCCGCCTGCGGTCAGACAGCGGAGCTGGAAGACAAGTAAGAAGTCATGTCCATAGATCCAGGCCTGTAAATAATGTAAGAAGTAACCGCATACATCAAAATGAAAGTGCACAAAAAGTTTTAAAATGTTTTTACACGAACTTGGATTACGTTTTAAACAAAAAAAAATAAATTGTAAACTATGATCGCAAACGAGTGCATAGACATTATTTGTAGTACAGAAACACTCCCTAAGAATCAGGGGGGGGGGAAATTGTACTTGTTGAATTTCATTTGCATGGTTTTGATGGTTTTCGTAAGTTGAATGAAGAGCAGTGCAGTAGAGGTGTAGCTCTGTGGGTTAGAACCTCTTACGCGACCCAGGAAGTAAAGTTATCTGCAAAGAATCAATCAGCTACAGAATCAGTGTGATGCGAACTTTCTCTGAAAGGCAAAGATAGCTTCCTCATATGCGTCGTGTATCACCAACACTTTGATCGTTGGTAATTTTAATCATCCAGAACTAGACTGGACAGAAGAATCCTCTCCAAGGGATGGAAATCACCCAGCATCCTTGTACATGGAGTCTGAGAGGCTCCTTCCTAGTCCAGCAGGTTACAAAGCCAACCCATTATAGGAGTAAACAGACTCCCAATATTGCAGACCTGGTGTTTACTAGTGATAATCAATGTCAGATGAGCTTCGTCACCAGGCTCCATTGGGCAAAAGCCATCACCGATCATTGTTTTTCAGTATTAAGTGCTGTAACGGAAAAGACGCCTCGGAAGCGCGGGAGCATTTGAATTTTGCGAGAAGCGACTATGATAAATTCCGTGAAGCAGTGAATGCAGCGAATATTTCGAACCGTATTAAGGACATAGTATAGTATCTTCGGCATTAAAGAATAGGCCTGGATAGGCCTGTCGCCGATTCTTGTACTTTTCTTGACTAGACTGGTCTTTTGATCAAATCTTTTCAACGAACGGTAGATTTAAAATCGCTTGTACATAGATATCAGTTGTTCCGTAGGGTACGAGGCATTTTAAGACTAAACATATATATGCTCCTGCACGTCCTTGTCTAGTCTGTTCGTGAACGAGTTCATACTCGGAGCGTCAACAATATCTTCAGGGAGGCTGTTCCACATGTCGGTGACTCGAAGCAAGAAGAAATGTTGTCTCGTGGATAAGTTGCACCGCAGTTTTTTTAGTTTATAGCTGTGGCCCCTGGTGTTGGTTCTTGTTTCAAAATCTAGTAATCCTTCTGGGATCTTGTACAAACCATGAGTATACTTGTATACTTCAATGAGGTTTCCACGCAGGCGACGATAACGGAGACTGGGAAGCTTCATAATCTTCAATCTTTCTTCATAAGACTTGCCCTTTAATCCTGGAATTATCCGTGTTGAACGTCTTTCAACACTCTCAACTAAATTTTTGTCCTTTTCAAGTCTCGGTGACCACACAACGTTTCCAAACTCTAGGTTCTGGTGCACGACAGAGGTAAACAACAGCTTCATCATTTCGATATCTAGGTACTCGTAGGAGCGTCTGACCAGCCCAAGCAGTTTATTGGATGTATTAACTTGCGTTTCAATATGCCTATAAAATTTTAGCTCCTTGTCAACACAAACTCCAAGATCTTTTTCCACGCAAGACTTCTCAATCATAACCCTCTCGTTGCAACCATGTCTTCTCATGCTGTAAGCTTGCTGTTCATTGTTCTTGCCGAGGTGAAGTACTTTACACTTGTCAGCTTTGAAACGCAGCTGCCACGCATCAGCCTAGTCAACTAAACTATCAAGATCATTTTGCAGTTGCATCTTATTTGACGCATCCTAAACTGTATTATAAACTTTTGTGTCATTGGCATACATGGAGCACACGCTTGACACTATTTCTGGTAGATCGTTTATAAAAGCGACGAACAAAACAGGTCCAAGAACGCTTCCTTGCGGTACGCCACTGCGCACAGTTACCCAGTCTGATACGGTTCCGTTAATGCTGACACGTTGTCTTCTGCCTACTAGGAAATTCCTGATCATTTGGAGTACATTTCCCTCTATTCCCAAAGAATTCACTTTAAGTAACAGTCGCTCATGCGGAACACTATCAAATAGACTCCTGCGTCTCGAAATAATTTTCTCGAAATGAACCGGGACAGACGAAACGAGACGAAAAAATTCCGGGAAAAAATAACGGGACAGAGGGTAAAATTTGTCCCGGAATAAACGTATGAACCGAGATAAGACTACTGTCCCGGACTTTAAACTTGTGTCCCGGTAAATTATGAACCGGGACGAGACAGACAGATTTGAAACGAGACATAACGAGACGAGACGAGATTTGTCTTAATTATTTAAGAAAAAACAAGTTTTTCGACTACGTTACGAATCATTTCGAAAACATGGGTTGAAGAATGACAAGTTAGCCCTTTATTGCTAATAGGGCCATAGACAGTTACCAGTTAAATTGAGTTAATTGCAGATTTAGCAAAATTTGTCTGACTAACTGACATGGAAGTTAATTAGAGGTCCGACAAACACCGCAAACCTGTCGATGTATGCATGGCTGAGTATTGAGTCAAAAATGTTACTATTAAGTCTTAACTAAGGCTTCCATGGCAGTTATTGAAACCTTACGAATATGAGTCGAGTTTATTACGCGTTCGCAACGAGTTCAGGCGCCATGAAGCGCATGGGGAGTAGGGACGCAGTGTCTAGATTAGTCGGCCAATTAGTAGACATTGGAGTGGAGTCCTGGTAAGATATTCCTAATAATACTAAAGCTAGTATTAGATTATCTCTGCCCTTAGTAAAATTTTTTGCTACGCCTCCAGGAAATCTTCAAAATTGCGCAGTTTCCTGAATTGTTATCAAACACATGGGCTTGTTTAACGTTATTTAGAAAGGATACCATGGACATTTCGAGTTCTTTTTTGAAGATCAAACTGTTATATTTTTTCCAACTTAAATTTTGTTGTATTTTAAAATGTTGTTGATATTTCTTTCCAAACTTTTTGTTGAAGGAGATTGCTTAAGGCAAGATCGATGAATCTGGTTCTGTGATTGAGCTGGAGGCTAATCAAAGTCTGTCCAGTCAGCCGATGTCACCAGCTACAGCTAGTATGGCCTCCTCCAAACCATCATAGAACACAATTTTTGAAAAAAATGTGTTTTTCCATTTTTATTTGCCTGTCAAGATTAATTCCATATTAAACCACAACATGTATTCGTAGAAAAAATCATTTCAATTGCCGAGCTCCAATCAGAATAGTAAAAGGATACGTCTCAAGTTATTATATAAATGCAGAGGTGGGCAGTAGCGCGCTACATGTAGCGGCAGCTAATAGCGGCCGCTACATTTTCAGTAGCGGTGGCGGTAGCGGTAGCGGCGCTACATTTAAGCAATTGTAGCGGTAGCGCCCGCTTCATATTTAAGTAGCGATACGAGGTGTTGCCGCTACAGCGCTACCGCTACATTTATAGATTATCCCTTTAGATTTTACTTAATAGTATTAAACAGAGCTGGGCAGCGCTACTTTGAAATGTAGCGGCGCTACCGCTACCGCTACATGCTCTTAATGTAGCAGGCGCTACCGCTACCGCTACACCCACTAGATTGTAGCGAGCGATACCGCTACAGTAAAATGTAGCGCCGCTACATTAGCCGCTACAATGGCCAAAATTATTAGAAATCTCTAAATATTTATTGTTCTGCCATTGGGATTTACTCATAAACATTTAATGATAATAAAACATTTTCAAAACATCAATGCAACTTTATTGCAATTAACCTTACCGTACTATTACGGGTTAGATACAGTAAATAAAAGTTACAGTTATTTTTTTGTTCTACCTTCCCTACATGGATGTGTACTTTAATCTACTAATCTAAAAATTTATCCACGTATACATATAAAAAATCAGTCTTTTATTTGTATATATATATATATATGTGGATTATTTTTGAGATTGGTAGATTAAAGTAGACATCCATGTAGGGAAGATGAAACATAAAAATAACTGTGTAAAAATAACTGTATAAGCAAACTGTAACATGAAAAAATACCTGTAAGTGGTAACTGGTAACAACTTTACAAGTAACAACTAACATGTTGACAGTAGTAACAGGCCGAAGTTGACAACATTACACCGAAATCTTTTGTGCAGTTTTATTCTGTAATTTATATTATGTATGTATCATGCTGGTTTTTAAATAATATTTAATATTATTAAGTAAAATCTAAAGGCTTTATCTATAAATGTAGCGGTAGCGCTGTAGCGGCAAAACATCGTATCGCTACTTCAATATGTAGCGGGCTACCGTTACCGCTACTGAAAATGTAGCGGCCACTAGTAGCGGCCGCTACATGTAGCGCGCTACTGCCCACCTCTGGTATTAAATATTATTTAAAAACCAGCATGAAACATACATAATATAAATTACAGAATACGGGAGATTTCGGTGTAATGTTGTCAACCTCAGTCTGTTAATAGTGTCATGTTAGTTGTTACCAGAGGTGGGCAGTAGCGCGCTACATGTAGCGGCTGCTACATTTTCGGTAGCGGTAGCGGCGCTGCATTTAAGCAATTGTAGCGGTAGCGCCCGCTACATTTTGAGCATGTAGCGGTAGCGGCCACTACATTTCAAAGTAGCGCTGCCCAGCTCTGTAAAAATGTATGATGGTAAGCCAAAGTTTACACCACATCAATAATTGATTCGTCTCGTTATGTCTCGTTAAAATGGCTATAAATTCCGGGAAATTTTAAGGTACCTATTTTAACCGGGATGTCTCGTCTCGTCTCGGTATCGTCCCGAAATTCCTACGGAGGGCTGAAAATTGTCCCGGTTTTTATTGCGAACCGGGACAGAGCCTGTTGTCACGTCTCGTCTCGGATAAAAAAAAAACCAAACGCAGGAGTCTACTATCAAATGCCTTGGCAAAATCGAGGTACAGTGCATCCACCGGCACCCTTTCGTCCAGCAGGCGAGTCCAATTATTCAAGGTAGACAGGAGACTAATGGTGCATGATCTGCCAGCAATAAAGCCATGCTGATAGTCTGATAGAAGATGGTTAACAGTCAAGTGATCGATAATCCCATCCCTCATAACCGATTCCATCACCTTACACACAACACTTGTGAGACTTACAGGACAGTAGTTACCTGGGTTACTTCTGTCACCTTTTTTGAACAAGAGTGTCACTTGGGCTTCTTTCCAGTCGGCCGGCAAAGTCCCTTTGATTAAGATTTTCCTAAAGAATACTGTTAAAGGGCCGGCCAGGAAGGTTGCTGAATCGTTGAGCAATCTAGGGTGGAAACCGTCTGATCCAGATGACTGGGATTCAGGGAGACCAGACGCTTGAGAACCTCCTCTTCATGTATCTTGAAACTAGTTAAGTTCGAGCCCATTGGTCGCTCCTCAATAGCTGGGATGCTGTTCAAGTCCTAATCTGTGAAGACGCTGCTAAAGAACTGATTTAGAACATTGGCCTTGCCCTCCTCAGAAGATATCTTCCGTTGATTTACATTCAAATCAGCTATACCGTCCCTTGTCTTACACTTCGAACTAGCATACAAGAAGAAGGCTTGCGGGTTCTTTTTCGAGTTTTTAGCAACGTCTTTTTCAAAAATTTTGACTGCGGTGCGACAAGCTTTTTTTAGCTTGATCTCGAGCTCGTGCATACAGGTTATACTCAGCATCGCCACGAGTTCGTAAATAAAGCTTGTAGGCTTCCTTCTTTGCCTTTAGCTTTGCTTTAACCGTATTGTTCATCCACTGTGTTTTTCTGACTCCACCGAGCTTTATCATAGGTACACACGCATCAACTGCAGACATAACTATGTTCTTGATGAATGACCAAGACTCCGCCACATTCATGTTCATGATACAGTCCGAAATGTTCGCTGCATTAACTGATTCACGATGTTTAACATAGTCGCCTTTCGCAAAGTTGAAACGTTCACGCTTCCGAGGCGTCTTTTCTGTATAGCACTTAATACTGAAAAACAATGACTGGTGGCGACTTTTGTCCAACGGAGCCTCATGGCGAAGCTCTTCTACCATTGATTCTTCACTAGTAAACACTAGGTCTAGGGTATTTGGAGTCTGATTACCTCTAAAATGGGTTGGCTTTGTGATGTGCTGGTATAAAAATGAGTCTCTCACAGACTCCATGAACAAGGATGAAGGGTGATTCTCATCCCTTGCAGAGGATTCATGTTCCCAGTCTATTTCTGGATGGTTAAAGTCACCAACGATTAACGTATGCGACCTGCTGAAAGTCATGCTTGGTAGAAGACTGTTCAGCATTTTATCGTTATCAGAGGTGATTAGGAATAGGAATAGGAATAAATTTTACATAAAATTAGGGATTGATGATAGACATAAACTCGGGATTTCGAGGGAGGAGCTCAAACCGCCTAGCTAGAGCGCTGCGCGAGACCGGCGCAGTATTTAAGAGAGAGAGCGGGCCGACCGCGAGGGAGTCCCGTTCGGGTGTTCGAGGCAGTCAGACGTATCGTGGACGCAAGTGGTCGCAAGTATCGTGAGCCTCGAGTACCGTTCAGAAGAGACCATTTTAACACGCCGTTTATAGTCGCTGTTTTTCTAATCGACGAAGTCCTGTAACTATTTGAACACCACTTATCGACGAAGATAGTTTATTCCTGAAGTCAATCGACCTGCGAATAGATTCTGGATTCACTAGAGTGGCCTGCAAGTTTCCTGAACTCCAGCGAAGAAAATACACCCCGATTGAGCGTCCAGCCTACTATAGCCGTATTCTAAGACCGCCGGCTGTCATCGAGGAGACGTCTCCAGTAACCCTCGCCCAAAGAGCTTCGTCAAGAGCCGAAAATTACCAGTCTCACAGGCAGAGATCAGATGGATTCGCGGCATTTAAGCGGTGATGTACCCATGTTAAGTTGATAAAATATAGCGTTCTCGTGTAGCCACCTTGTTCAGTCCTCACGATCTAGTTACATTTATAATTCCGTGTCTGTTAGTAACATTGTCAAAATTTTGTTGTCTCATGCCCAGCTCGGTATAGGATAGGATTTTCTTTCGGCAAGTAAACCTGGGCTCTCGTTATTGTCACCGTGCCTAAATCTGTAACTAGGTGTAGGATATAGTGCCCCTTTTTAGTATATGAAGTTTGAGATAAATGTGTGTGTCTTTCTCCTTGTTAAGTCGCACTGCCAGTGTCGAGAACCTTCCATCGCGACCTATTGACCACTCGTGCTAAAACCTGACAGTTGGATATCGAGAGAAAAGTTAATCGCGGCGATTGAAGAGATTATCATAGGTGTCGAAATAACCGGTCGAAATAACCGGAACAAAGAGAAATACTTACCGCCGAAATCGCCTATATCTACTTAAAGCATAGTCACGGTTGCAATCACTACATCACGACTAAAAGGAAAGTAGAAATAAAGTAGAAGTAGGACACGTTATATTTCTAATCACGCCTATTCGCTCTAAACCACAACAAGTCATGTACATCGAGTGGCTTCCGCCTCAGATTACTTAAAGAGTTAGCAACCATTGTAGCCGGCCCTTATATGTAATTTTTTTGAAAAAAAATCATGAACGAAGGGATCTTGCCGGCTGACTGGAAAGAAGCCCAAGTGACACCTTTGTTCAAAAGAGGCGACAAAAGCTGCCCGGGCACCTATCGCCCAGTCAGTTTGACAAGTGTGGATAATGGAATCTGTTGTGAAGGATCATTTGATTGATCATTTACCTGTTAATAATCTCCTATCAGACTGTCAACAACGATTTACTGCCGGTGCTGCACCACTAACCTCTTGACTACTTTGAACGAATGAACCAGCCTGCTAGACGAAAGGTAGCTAGTAGATGCAGAGTACCTTGATTTTGTCAAGGCTTTTGGCAGTGTCCCACATGAGCGGCTGTAGCGTAAATTGAAGTCTTTGGGAATTGAGAGTAATATACTCGAATGGATCAGAGATTTTCTAGTAGGGAGACTACAACGTGTCGTTAAAAAAGTTTGGATTTGGGGGATTATTATGGGGTATGGTTTTGATGTAGATTGTTTTGACATGTTTAGTAGATGTGGTTGAGAGTCTATCAATGGTTCAGAAGATGTCGTGAGGAATGACGTTGATTGTAGGCCTGTTGAAATTTAGTTTATCGCGTTGCAAATAGTCTGTTATATCGGAGGAGTCCACGTCCTTCACGGAGACCTCTAGTCAAAGGTTCTTTTTCCTCGTTCGGAAAGGTACCAGGGACTTCGTGGATTGGGTTGGGGTCATTGTCACTCCTAAATAGTCGAACGGATATTTTTTCGTTGAGTCCTGACTTTAAGAGGCGCAATTCCTTTTACTTTTCGTTTCTTATTTTTCATTTTTTCTGGTCGTATTAGGTGGGTGATGTGAGCTTCTGTAACTATTATAGTCAGGTTGATTTAAGTTGTATTGGTCGGAGTGAGGCTGTTTTGATGTGTTGGTCTGTTGAATTGCATGTTTGGCTATTTGCCCGTATGTCTGTCGTGTTTTTTTCATTACTTTGTCTAGTATTGTTTTTGTTTGTTAATGACGGTTTATTTCCTGTGTGGGTAGTTGGTGGTAAGTGTTCGGTGATCTTGGTGGCAGTTGCGGCATTTTTATGTGTATTGATGCACTAAGTGTATTGGTGATCGTAGGATGCGCATTCTGTGCACGATGGTGTGGAGGCGATGCATAAGTGAGTGGGATTAAATAATATTTAATTCCACAAAGCCAACCCAGAAAAAAAACACATGCACAAAATTACCAATTCGTGTACTTTGACATAAGCTTTTCTTTTATGCAAGTTTGATCAAAGGCCAGTCGACTCTGAAGTATCAAATTATCGTTCCAGAAATAATCTAACCAGCAATGCAGCAATATCTAATGGAAACGTCACAACAATCTTCTACCAAAACCAGATGAATAAAGGCCACAAAATAGATGAACGAGTCCTTCAGTCAATCATCCATAATAATATCAAGAGCACAGCGGATAATTGAAAAACAAAACTTCCCATCTACTACAAAAATAAGAAAAGTAAAAACCTTGTTATTCATAACAATCTCTGTAAAAAATCTGGACTACTTCAAGAAACTAATGTTTATAAATTCTCACGTAATAAAGAAGATTTATTGGGGTTAATGATACGTACCCTGTTAAGCTGTTTATGAAAACTGTTACCATGATCTCGGTTTGCTATCTACTCATGGCGTAGAAGAAGAGTTCCAGCGTCGAACGCACTGAAATCTATTCCTGAGATAGGACTCGAACCACAGCAGCACTGTGCCGCGCAGGCCGAATGATCCGGCAAGTCGACGCAATGAAGCTTCCAAGCCTCAGTTATCGACGTCTGCGTGGGTATACAAGTATACTCATGGTTTATACAAGGTCCCCGAAGAATTACTAGAATTTGAAACAAGAACCAACATCAGGGGCCACGGCTATAAATTAAAAAACTGCGCTGCAACTTGTTCACGCGACAACATTTCTTCTCGCTTCGAATCACCGACATGTGGAACAGCCTCCCTGATTACATCGTTGGCGCTCCGAGTATGAACGCGTTCAAGAACAGACTAGATAAAGCTATGGAAAAATATGTGTTCAGGTTTGAAATGTCTAGCTCTAGCACCATATCGAACTCGGTAGAAGTCTACAGGGTCCGCCATATTTATGGCAACGCATGTTTTTTTGTTATTTCTCAATGAAACAAACAGGTGCATGGTTTTTTAATGGAATAGCTAGTAGCCAAGAATTACCTAAACAATTCTCAGACATATTTATTCAATATGACCACCCTTATTTTTAATGACGGCCTCCAATCTACGCGGGAAAGCTTCACAGGAGACACGCAGCATTTCTTGAGGGATCAAGGCCCATTCTCGTGTCAATTTAGACTTCAAACTATCCAAAGAATCATGAGGTGTTCTGCAGACCCTACTCTCTAAAACAGCCCACACAGAAAAGTCGGGAGGATTCAAATCAGGGCTTCTTGAGGGCCTTTCATTTTTGCTAATGAACGCTGGGATGTGACCCTGAATCTAGTTTTGGGTCATGTTTGAGCCATGCGATGGGGCAGAGTCTTGTTGAAAACTCCATGGTGAGCCGTTGAAGTGTTTACGAGCCCAAGGTAAAAACACAGCTTCCAAAATGTCCGAAATGTATCGCTGACTGTTCAATTTCACTCCTGAGGGGACAAAAACGAGTGGGGACCTCCCAGTGGCGGTTACCGCGACCCAAACCATCACGAACATGGGATTTTGACGTCGTGTTGCTGTTCTGGTTGCTACAGATTCATCCCGACTCCAAACTCTGTCATTTTGACGGTTAACGCTCTGTTCAATGTCAAATTTTTTCTCGTCACTGAACACCAATTTGGGCAGCGTGCCATCCTCAATGAGATCCAGAATATGCAGGCATCTTTCGAGCCTCATTCGTTCATGACGGTCTGTTAGTTCATACCTTGTTTGCATCTTGTAAAGGGAGGTTTTGAGGTCATCTTTAAGGACTCTACGCATTGATGTCTGACTGACTCCTGCTTCTGCAGCCAATTTTGCAGCTGAGCGACGAGGGTTTCTCCTCAACTTCTCCCTCGTGTTTTTGACCTATTGTTTTGTTCGGACACTTCGTTTCCTTCCTTGACCAGGTCGATTGCATGTTTCACCAGCTTCCTTGAATTTTTTTTACCACCTTCCACACAGTTTCACGACGAATTTGGAGCTTTTTTGCAATGACTGAATAACTCTCGCCCTTTTCATGAAGGGTTACAATTACATTTCCATCTACTGCCATAAGTAATAATAAATTTAGACACCTTAGACTTCTGCAATATAAAATAGATGAATTAATAGATGATATTAAGCGTCATTATAAAATAAAAGTCTCCTAGAAACTAATTTATTTTTATATAGCAAACATCCGTTGCTATAAATATGGCTGACCCTGTAGTAGCTATTGCAAACTACCGTCAGTCTTGAAAATATCCGGTCAAATGACAAGATTTTAGATCTTCTATGAACAAGTCACGAAAAGTCCAAGATTCGGCGACAGGCCACATCAGGCCTACTCTTTAGCGCCGAAATCACTATGTTATGTTAATAAAGTGGCGTGGTCGACCGTGACAAACGCGGCCGACAGGTTGAGTAAAGCTAGTGCCGCCATGTCGCCGCGGTCTACTGCTTGCAGAATGTCTGAATCTGAAAGCACCTTCAGCACAGTGATTTCCGTTGAGTGGAGATGACGGTATGCAGACTGGAGGCGAGGCATAAGACCGGAGTTCTGAAGATGGTGGTTGTTCAGCTGTCGCGTTCCAGGAGTTTCGACAAAATTGACATGTTGGAGATGGGTCGATATGATTTGTGATCGGAAGCGTCAAGGTCTGTTTTTTTTAATAGAAGCGTAACGTAGGCTGATTTGGAGTTCATCGGAACAACACTGTTAGTGAAGCAGTGGTTGAGAAGTTCGACCAAAAAAGGTGCTAGGGTTACAACATTCCCCTCAAGTAACGACGTCTGCAGCGGATCGCTGGTTCGCTGCTTGTTAGGCAGCTCGCGCACTGCAGCGATGACGTCGCCAGCTGTGAAGCGAGTGAATTCTTGAAGCACGCAGTCACGGCGCAATTGCTGCCGGCGGAGCATCGGCCGACGACACTCGCACAGCAAAACTTTTGTTTTCAAAAACTGCATGGACTTCCTCCACGCTTACGTCAACCGAAGCCTCTATATGACATCTTCCCATAAGTATATCTATCGAACGCCA
The DNA here is from genome assembly GCF_000764305.2 of Hyalella azteca. Taxonomy (NCBI): domain Eukaryota; kingdom Metazoa; phylum Arthropoda; class Malacostraca; order Amphipoda; family Hyalellidae; genus Hyalella; species Hyalella azteca. The sequence continues at coordinate 106,578 of NW_025939256.1, read as the reverse complement.
CAACGCTTTAGGATCTCTGCGTTGCACGTCGATTCTCTGGCGCCAAATGACGTTTAGAATGAAAAAGGTCGACATAATTGCGCCGCTCATCTCGCCAGTTGGAATCCACAACAGCGGCAGCAGCAGGATTGCCGCGTCTGTTCGCACGGTAGACAGCCCGCTGGAGCAGTCGAACCCCCCGCTTCGAGGCTCGACATTCATCGTTGAACCATCGGTCGAAGACTCGTAGGGGTACCCGAACTGTGCGTGCAGGAATGAGGTCATCGAGTGCATATGTCAGCTCAGTATAAGAGAGTTGCACGAGGTCGTTGACTGATAGTGCCGACCATAAATCAGGCCTTCTTAGTCAGGACTACTGTTATTTTTAGCGCAAGACTTCAGCGTTGAGACCGCGCCACGGACAATAGGAAACTGTTTTGTACTCTGGCATCGGACGCACACATGACACCGTCCGCTGAAGTAATAAACGGTTGGATATTGCGATCTAGATGATGTCGACAGGCAGACTTTGATGGTCAGCACGTGTGATCACAACGTCGAGCAGTCCACCCATGTCGTGCGTCGGCAAGGTTACGTGTCAAACCATGCCAAAGGTGGCCAGAAGGTCGTTCAGCTGACGAGCCGAAAGGTCTTCGACGCGATCCAGTCGAATGTTCAAATCGCCTGTGACAAGGACATGATCCTGGAAAGTCACAAGTCTGGTGAAGTCATCGCTCAATTCGACGAAAAATCGAGCGACACAGCAACCGATCCGGGCGATAGATGGCGACTGCAACGCTCGTAAACAAAGCACAGGTGACCCTAGTACATAGCAGCTCAAAACTGGTGGGTCGAGCGCAAATGTCAAGAACGGAAAGGTGCACGCCCCCGCTGGCGAGGGTAGCTACTCCACCGTAATTCGTCGACAGGGTGTTGGGTTGCATGCGGGGCTGCGCGCTCAACTACTTTGAGTCCTTCAGCGCGAAGACTGAGCAAACCGAGTCAGCGTCGTGCCAGGTCTCGGTCAAGACGACGACATCTAGTGAGTACGAGCGAAAAATGTGAAAAAACTCGTCAACTTTGTTATTCAACGAACGGATGTTGAGGCAGCCGAGCGATAATCGGCGACAAGGCTGCACACAGTGGCGATAAACACGAACGCTATGCAGGTTTTGAGGCCTACAGGTCGACACAGGCAGATGCTCAGCAGCAACATTCGCAGACGTTTGGTTGGTCGCAATTTATTTCCGCCGTAGCAACGGCCTATTGCTAAAGTGATAACGAAAAATGGGTATTTCCAAAAAAAATTTCAAACAACTCACAATGCATAATTTTAAGAAGGTCCGAAAACACATGTTTAACACGTTGACTCAAATTGCTTCATCTTGAATCCTTAGTATTTGTTTAGGACATAGCAGTCCCAGGCCACGAGGGATCGCCGCCTCTGGTTATCGTTCATCCGCCCTCATTTGGGCCACCTGATGCACGATGCTGTTGCTTGCTTCTCGCCGCTGGTAGTGTTGCAGGGGAGGTCGATCTGGGATTGTGCCCAGAAACACGTCTAGTTGTCTCTTGAGGGTCTCCAGGGTGAACTCCCCCTCTCTTAGATCCCTTGGTAGGGCGTTGAACAGCCTTGGCCTTGCCACGGAAAGTGATCCTTCCTGCAGGGATTGAAATCTGACCGCGGATCTGTTACGTAGTGGGGGGATCTTGCACAGTCTCCCCCTTCTCTCGTTGTGATATGTCTGAATCCTGAAGGTCTCGCTCTCGAAGTTTGGCATCATACCGGTTATCATTTTCCATGTGTACAGAATGACATACCTCTCCCGTCTCCTCTGCAGTGAGTACAGACTCAGTAGCTGTAACTTCTCCCAGAAGTTAAAATTCTCCATCACTCTGATCCTGGAAGTAAAGGTTCGTTGGACTCCTTCCAGTTACCGTATTGCGCCTAGTGTAAACGGAGTCCAGAGCTGGCAGCAGTATTCAAGGATAGGTATTACAAGGGCTCTGAAGAGTGTGATCATCAGTTCCGCTTCTCTCGTTCTGAACGTTCGCCAGATCCACCCCATCTGTTGTCTACCTTTTGCGGTTACTGCCGGTATGTGATCACCAAAATTGACCTGATTGTTCATCAACATTCCCAGATCGCGAACGAGTCGCTTCTCTTCGATTTCTGAGTTGTCAGGTGCCAGGTAGCGGTGGTCCATTCAAGCTCTTCCGGTTCCTCTGTACCTCAGGACCTCAAACTTGCTCCCGTTGAACTGCATGTTGTTCACTAGGGCCCAGTTGTTCACTAGGGCCTCTCACTGTCCGTCCTGTCCGTGATGGTCATTAATATCCTGGTGTCGTCCGCGAATGACGATGCAGTGGCGTGATTCACTGTCACATCTATGTCGGCGATGTGGATGAGGAAGAGGATTGGGCCGAGTACCGTTCCCTGTGTTACTCCACTCTTCACCCTCGCCACGCTCGATCTCGAGCCTCCAACAACTACAGCATGTAGTCTTTCTGTTAGGAAGCTGTGGATCCATGCCAGCAATTCACCTCCGACTCCCAGCAGTCTTAATTTTCTGAAGAGCACTCCATGGTCGACTTTGTCAAAGGCTTTCGCGAAGTCTAAATACACCACGTCCACCCCGGCCCCCTCCTCCAGCATGGCCAGGATTTGGTGATGATGCTCCAGTAACTGAGACAAACAGGAACGATTTCATCTAAAACTGTGTTGCCTTCTGTTGAAAAGATCAGCGTCTTCCATGTACTGCACCAACCTTCTGGCAACAACCTTCTCAATTACTTTGATTACGTGTGATGTTAATGTAACCGGCCTGTAATTTTGTGGTTTGTCTCTTGCACCTCCTTTGTAGATAGGGGTAATTAGCCCTAATTTAAGGTCACTTGGGACATTTCCTTCTCTCAATGATGTTTTCCAGAGCAAAGTCAGAGGGACATTTAGTGCACCGACACATCTTTTCAGTAATACTGCAGGGACCCCATCCGGCCCGGGAGCCGAATACGTAGATAATTCTTGGATACTCCTCTCTAGATCAGGCGTTTCAAACTCAATGCTCGTCAGCTCCCGATCCCCTGGAAGTTCTTGAATGACTCCAATTTCGTTCTCCTGCCTTGAGTATCGGAGTTCGCTGAATACTTTTATCAAATTGAGTTCCCAGAAGTTCACACATGCCCTTGTCGTCTCCAACAAGGACACCGTTATTTTTCAGAGGCCCCACTATACTATTATTCAATTTTTTGTACTATTATGAAATATAAAAATTGAAGATTTATATTGAATTTTCATTGGTCTATGCAGTGCACTACCGGAATAATATGTATAGTATGTTAATAAATACGAAATAGTACGGTAAAATCTATTTGAAAAAATTGTTGAAATAATTGAGTATTAAAAATGGTTGTCAAAAATAATTACGTGTTAAAAAGTGTTGCTAAAAATATAAGTGCAAAACTGCAAAAAAGAGTGAATTTTTACGCTGGTATCTATAAATATAGACTTGACCGCTTTTAGGCCATCTGGGAACCATGAACGTACCACTACGTCCTGCAGAAATAAACCTCGTGATACGCATATGTACCACTTCGGAGTCAACGTGTTAAAGAATCGAACACATGACAAGGATCGATCTAACACGGGATGAAATTTTTCTAAATTCAACAATAATTATTCTGTGCCATGAAACTGACTGCAATAGAGCGCTGATTTCTGAGGCTATTTATATTCCCAATATGTAACTCACACTTAAACAACTATTTATACAGACTCGAAAACTTTGTAGTTGAGACAAATGTACGCCGGTCTGTAAAAGAGCTTAACTCGCACCTACATTCGATCTCGTGAAATAGTTGTGTTGCTGCCACCCTGCAATCCTATCTTTCATTATTGAAAGTGAAGATCTATAACAATCGTACCTTTGAACTCATCGATCTAAATAAGACCCTATACGACATTTTTATTTAAGAGTTGATTGTTCAATGTCAAGTCGGTGAATGGATAAATGAACTAATATCAGGGTTCTACTCTCCGCCCAAAAAGCTCGCTCAATCATGTTGTCGGTGACAATCCGTGTAACAAGTGCTCGATTTTTCACATAAAGTGCAAAATCAATCAGCACAAGAATTGAGTTCAGCTTTGCAGTACAAGGGCCGTACTTATGAATCTCGCCAAAGTACTCTTAGCGTTCTAAGTACACGAAGTGGCCGATTATTATATAGCGGTTTCAGCGTTTAGTAGGCCGTAGGCCTGTCGCCGGTTCTCAACATCGCAGAACATTCACAGCATTTTGCGGTCTCGAACTCGCAGCTCACTGCTACAATTCTGCTGTGCTTAACCGCCCGGCCTCCTTGCAGATTCTGACCAGAAACTGACGCACAGAGCTGGGATCGAACCCGCGCCTCTCTGCGCCAATCTTGGTACTCTGAACTGTTACCACTATGCCACCCTGCCTAGCGTCTATTCGTCTGTGTTAGGTGGGTTAAGCTTGAAAACCTTCAGTGATTGGCTGACAGATTTAAGAATTTCAAACTATACACATTGAACGGCCCAAGACCTATTAGGTAGATCACCACTCACGCTTATAATTTCCCGCCAAGTATTCCACAATTTCGGAGGTGGTCTGCAACTCGTAGGACGCCAGCTGCAAGCCGAGGGCCTCGCACCGAGTCTTGGCCTCGCAGTACGCGAAGTTTTCGGTATCGACAGGTAGACTCCTGCGTTTGGCATTTTATTTATTCCGAGACGAGACGAGACGAGACAACAGGCTCTGTCCCGGTTCGCAATAAAAACCGGGACAATTTTCAGCCCTCCGTAGGAATTCCGGGACGATACCGAGACGAGACGAGACATCCCGGTTAAAATAGGTTCTTGTCTCGGTTCATACGTTTATTCCGGGACAAATTTTACCCTCTGTCCCGTTATTTTTTTCCCGGAATTTTCTCGTCTCGTTTCGTCTGTCCCGGTTCATTTCGAGAAAATTATTTCGAGACGCAGGAGTCTATCGACAGGAGGATCACTTCTCGACGCAATCTCGACGCAATGTCCGGCTTTTATTGTATTGCAGCAAGTCAGCTTTTGCGGCATCAGTCCAGGGTTGTACGGAGTTTTCACGGAGTCTGAAAATAAGACAAAGTAAACCCTCTGAGGTGCCCATGCTGAGGTGCTCATGTAATCTATTGTTTAGTATTTTATCTAAGAACTTCCCGTGGATGTCTTAGTGAAATCAAGTTGTAGTTTCGTACTTGGTGATGAGATGTGGCGGGTTTTGCGTGGAACATCATCATTATTGTGAATCTGGGAAATAACCAACGGAGATGGAGAGATTGAATATGTACAGCGGGTAGTGGATCATTATTTTGAACAGATTTTTTGACTTGAAGGGTTTTGATTCTTGTGAAGCCCGGTGCTTTCTGTAGAAATATTTTCAGTGTGCGCCGTAGTTTTCCATTTCATGGTTATGGGTGGAAAGTATACAAGGTGGAGTCGGGTAAGGTCGCCATGATTGCATGGGTGAATGAGATGTATGTTGTTTCTTCGGTGTCTTTTACGGTGCAGATGTGATCGATGTCAAAATCTTCGTTCTTTGCGTCGTTCTGAGTGAATACCGTATGTCCGGCCAATGTTGGTGGAAGATGATTTTTTTTCTGGTTTGTCGCTTTGGATATTTTTGTGTTAGAGATATGGGACGCTTTGTCTTCTTGTCGGATCTTAGCATGCGCTTTAGGGACGACCAGAATTTTTGTGTGAGCGCGGTTTGTGTTTCTAAAATGCTAATGAGGTCCTACCATGTCTGTATTTGGAGGAGACTGAGTGCTATGTGTAGTTTTTGCCATGGAGGTGATGAGTGGTCTGTTAAGTGCCAGTGATGGATGCATTGAAGATTGGCGTGATGTTGCGCTAGCATAAGTAATGTTCGCGAAGGGGCATGAGGCCTGGAATGATGCAGGGTCTTATGATGGGATTGAGGCCCAGTTGTCTAAGCATGTGTCGTTTTTTAATGTAAGGTCTTGTGGTTGGGGTCTGAATGTGAGTACTATTATTGAAATGTGGTCTGAAGGTTGTGGAATGGATCCTGGTTATATGAGAGTGTTGTGGAATGCCTTCTGTTGCTTATGAATGACTTGATGTGGCTTATGACTGGAGATGACGTCCTGCTGTGGGTGATGGGAGTTGGAAAGTTTCGGCCAATGGGGGTACATTTGTGCGGGTTATTACTGTGTGTAATCGTCCTTATATATTGTTGGGAGAGCTGTTTCCTATTGTTGTGTGTTCTTGCGTTTATGTTTGCGAGTAGGTAAACGAGATGGGGCCTGTTAAAGAGTCTGTGAAAGTATGTACAGATGATGTAGTCTGTACGTAGTGGGTACGTTTGTACATATTTTTTTGAAGTTTATGATTTATGAGACTCCTAGTGGCTATAGCAGCACCGGAGTTTTGTGTGTTGTCATTATTGCAGCTGTTCGGAAGTACATTGTAGTTGAATATTCTAAGTGTAGTGTTGTCATCCGTGATAGAGTGGTCATTAATGAATCTGGCGGTGCCAATATGGTTGTAGATGTTCGCAAGAGTGGATCCGTTATTGGTCCAGTGGCGGATGTTGTGTTGTAGTATCTTTCATGAGGACTGAGGGATGCAGTTTATTAATAGATGGTGCATCTTCAGTCTGTCACGTTTCAGATAGTCGAGTACTCTTGAAGAGTCTGCGTCCTTCATCGAAAGCTTCGTTCTGTATTCCTTCTTTCTCTGTTCGTCTGCAAGATAAACGTTATGTGACTCCAGAGGGATTTCAAAAGGGGTTTTCAGAGCTACAAAATAGTTTGATGGGGTATGGTTCGTCGAGTCCGGGTTCTGTTGATTCCTGTTACTATCATTCAATGATTTTCCTTTTTATAGGGTAACGGTCTTCATTATGAGTCGTTCTTACGGTTGTTGTTGTCTGCTGGCTGTTGAGATATATTTAGTGATGATCGTCTGAGGTTGTCATTGTCAATTAATACGGTCCTAGAGTTAAAGTCTGTGCCTGGGGTCGTGACCTCAAGTTGGTTAAAATATTTAAGCGAAGTCTCTATCATAAAAGCCGCGTCAATGTCGTAGTTTACTTTCAGTGATTTCAATACGATGCTACCATACGCCTCCAGGCGGGAGGGGTATGCGGGCTTCGAGACATCGAGTATGAAAGCTGTCAGTTTCAGTTGCGTCTAGTCAGTCAACGTCAAATATAGGGAGAAATATTTGTTTGTTGTGTCATATTTATTTTTCTATTTTTTGGTGTTTTTTTTTTGTCGCTGTGAATTGAGTTGGTTTAGTATATGTATTTTGTGTGCGGTACAGGTTGCGGCTCAGGTGCGATAGTCGTTGAGGCATTTTTGGTGGTGGTTATTACATTGGGGGTAAGTGTGGTCTTAGGCTGCACATCCGAAGCAAGGAGTGGGGTATGTGTATTGGTGTGAACGTGGTCTTCTATTTGCAACATTTTAAACTGATTAGTTGGTGTGCGTACTGTCCCTGTTCGCATTGTGAGAGGGTTATTTTGGTGTTTTACATTCAAAATACGTTTGTAGGAATGTCTGGGGCGATTGTAGTGTCTGTGGTTACTATTTTGATTATTTGAGTGTTGCGTTTGTCTATGATTATTTCCTGCATGTGTAGCCAGTTTTATTGTGTATATAATATGTTTGATTTCGTCCCTGGTGCAGCTTCTTGCGTCTCTGTCAAGCTGTCGTTCAAAAATGTTCGTCGCCGTTTAGGGTTGAGTGTATGCGATAAAAGTTATGTTGATTTTATGAAATGAATCTGTAGCTTTTTTGAGGTGAGCCTGCCAATTGCAGTCGCATCATCAGAAGTGGCGTAAAATCAGATGGCAGCGTCTGTGAATAAAATTAATGGGGCATCAAGATCGTTAAAAGTTGTATGGAAAATGTTGAGTCGATCAGTCGGTATCCTGACGCCAAGTTTCTTGAGTTGGACATGAACGTCGGGTTCTGTTGATGAGTGTGCAAAACGGGGGAGAGAAATTGCAGGTAAATGGTTTTCGTGCATTTATATGTTCAGGAAATTTTTGTAACAGAGGCACAGAAAAGTATAAGTAACACCTTCATATTGACACGCGTTTACTTCGCGGAGCTGGCTGCTTAGGAAGGCGTAAGAAAGGACCATTGAACAGTACCACACGAGTAACACTTGACCAAAATTAAATCATATCCTCCCACATAATAAATCTAAAATAGTGTGATCTCTCTGCCGTCATCTCACTGACCATTGAAGACGTGACCTGTGTTGTCGATGTTGCTGAGGAGGCACCCGTCAGACGAGGACTCAGTGTAAAGAAGGAAGGTGTTTCCGATCCATTCTCCTTGAGCTGTAAACATAAATAATTCAATCCGTTGTTCTCGAACAAGTGCCGTAGAGCTGAAATTAGACGCCATGCATTTTGTTGCATTTTTTTTTAATGATACGGACTTAAGAAATCATCTAGAGCATTAAGCAAGATGGATGAAGACTTTTAGATTTGTTTAACATTGCTGCAGGTTCTGCGGCCGGTGGCTGGCCTCCGATAGTTCCAAATAAATAAACGAAAAAATGTTAATCAGTTGGGGGCCAGACGGCAAAAGATCACGAAGTAAAAAGGATCAGCAGCTCCTGTGGTTTCATCAGCAAACAAAAGTCAGTGGTTGGCCTCTCATAAGAGGCAGCAGATCATTCAACCACAATTCGCTGTTTCTACTAACTTCCTGCCGTTCCTGATACCAGTTATAAGTCAGCGCCCTCCTCACAATAAAATTATAATTATAAGGGCAGAGCGTCACATGACATTTTTTGAAGTCTTTGCTGGATCGTGTGCTTATGTTAGGTTTCTTAGATAACATGGATAATATCGTCATACACAATCTGCTCCTGCCGATTATGGCTCACACTTATTTCACTTAAGATTCACATTCGCTTCTATTTGGGTGTTAACTAATCCAAACAAGAAACACAGATGAAGAATACAGATTAGTTAAGTAATACAGAAGATTAATTTCAATTTGAACAACTGCACAAAAACCACGAAGAAGAAAATTACGAGGCCACCAAATTTACAATGAACAATTACGTAAACAACTTGCGAGGCGTCATGACGTAGACAATTTACGAGGCGTCATGACGTAGACAACTTACGAGGCGTCATGACGTAGACAACTTCAGCAGGCGCGTCACCGCAGTCCTGCTCGTCCTTCGCGACGTCGTACAGAGTCCTGCCGCTGGCGTAGCAGGAGCCGTTGATCTTGAACATGAGAGCGTCTGAGGAGGAAGGATTACTTGAGTCAAACTTAAATGAATCAAACTTGTAATATCTATGAATGAAACTAGCATACATTAAAATTATTCAACAAAATTACGCCAATTAAGTTTAAATGCAATTCACTGCAATCAAATGTAAAGTAAGCATAATTATATCCGCAGTAATTGTTCCCGGGGTCAATTAAACTCACTCCTTGCAAACGCGGCGTCCGAGCAGGCGATGATATCCGTTGATGCGCCGCTGCTGTTCAGCTTCACCCAATCAACAGCAATCACATTCTTGGGGGCAAATCTTATGTATTCTTTGCCGCCTCCGAGGTCAATGGCGAACAGGTCGCCCGTGACGGTGTTGGCGAGAGCGGAGCACGTCCCGAACAAGTTGCTCTTGACGCCACCAGCGAGCACAAACTGTGCAGTAGGTTCAATTGTTCAGGGACAGTAAACAAGTCATGATAAATCAGCAATCAGGGGAGAACAGGGCAAAAAATGTACAACTGTTGTACAAAAACAGCGTAACTGGGTGATGTAGTCGTGCGCTTCCAAATCTAACTAATGAAAACCATTCCAAATCATCGATAATGTGATTTATAAATAACGACAGGTTTTTTGGCCACATAAACCAAAGTAATAGACAGACCATATACAATTGTGTGAGAAGATATGTCATACAAATTACTACCATTTATAAACTTATGATCTGATGCTCTGCATCGATGTTGATTATCGCCATCTTTTACGTTTTTGTTGGGAAACATTCTTTTCCTGCATGCTGATTACTCGGTTTGGTGTTCTTAGGTACAATATGTTCATGGTGCCCTTGGGAGAGAGTGGGAAAAAAGAAAATAGGTGGCACAGAGTGCCCAGGAAGATGAAGGATAAACTGGAAAGACAGGAGGAGACAAAGATATGCTCATAGCGGATAATTAGGTTGGCTGTATCTGTATGAGCTCGGTGGAGTCAGAAAAACACAGTGGATGAACAATACGGTTAAAGTAAAGCTAGAGGCAAAGAAAGAAGCCTACGAGCGTTATATACGGACTCGTAGCGATGCTGAGTATAACATGTACTCAAGAGCTCGAAATCAAGCTAAAAAAGCTTATCGCACCGCAGTTAAAAACTTTGAAAAAGATGTTGCCAAAAAACTCAAAAAGAACCCGAAGGCCTTCTTTTCGTATGCTAGTACGAAGTGAACGACAAGGGACGGTATTGCTTATTTGAATGTAAATCAACGGAAGATATCTCCTGATGAGGGCAAGGCCAATGCTCTAAATCAGTTCTTTAGCAGCGTCTTCACAGATGAGGACTTAAACAGTATTCCAGCTATTGAGGAGCGACCAATGGGCTCGAAGTTGACTAGTTTTGAGATACACGAAGAGGAGGTTCTCAAGCGCCTGGTCTCCCTGAATCCCAACAAGTTAACTGGATCAGACGGTTTCCACCCTAGATTACTCAACGAATGAGCAACCGTCCTGGCCGGCCCTTTAACAGTATTCAGTCAAAGCTGGGCAGCGCTACTTTGAAATGTAGCGACCGCTACTGCTGCATGCTCTAAATGTAGCGGGCGCTACCGCTACATTGCTTTAAATGTAGCGCCGCTACCGCTACTGTAAATGTAGCAGCCGCTACATGTAGCGCGCTACTGCCCACCTCTGTTAACAACTAACAAGTTGACACTAGTAACAGGCTGAGGTTGACAACATTACACCGAAAGCTTTCGTATAGTTTTATTCTGTATTTTATATTGTGTATGTATCTTGCTGGTTTGTAAATAATATTTAATACTACTAAATCCAAAGGCTTTATCTAAAAATGTAGCGGTTGCGCTGTAGCGGCAAAACCTCGTATCGCTACTTAAATATGTAGCGGGCGCTACCGCTACATTGCTTTAATACCCTTTACGCCCTGGCGTGACGAATTCGTCACACAGAAAAAAACATCGGTTTTCCAACAATTTCACGTTTTCTGTCATTTTTTCGAAAAATTCACAGGAATAAAAAAAGTCTTAGATTTATTTTTTACATATGTGTACCAAGTTTCAAAGTTATCTGTCGGTAAGTAACCGAAATAAAATGTCCAATTTCCAATGGCAATGTCCAATTTCTTATGGAAATTCTATTTCGGTTAATTACTGACAGATAACTTTGAAACTTGGTACACATATGTAAAAAATAAATCTAAGACTTTTTTGTTCGTGGGAATTTTTCCAAAAAAGTGAAAGAAAACGTGAAATTCTTAGAAAACTGACAAAAAGGGGGTCCGCTACTGAAAATGCAGCGGCCGCTACATGTAGCGCGCTACTGAAAATGTAGGGGCCGCTACATGGAGCGCGCTACTGCCCACCTATGAGTATTCTTTCGAAAAACCTTAATCGAAGGGAATTTGCCGGCCGACTGGAAGGAAGCCCAAGTGACACCCCTGTTCAAAAAAGGTGACAGAAATAACCCCGCTAACTATCGTTCTGTAAGTCTCACAAGTGTTGTGTGTAAGGTGATGGAATCGGTTATGAGGGATAGGATTATAGATCACTTGACTGTTAACCATCTTCTATCAGACTGTCAGCATGGCTTTATTGCTGGCAGATCATACACCACTTATCTCCTGTCTACCTTGAATAATTGGACTCGCCTGCTGGACGAAAGGGTGCCAGTGGATTCACTGTACCTCGATTTTGCCAAGGCATTTGATATTTGATTTTGTGTTCCGCATGAGCGACTGTTACGTAAAGTGAATTCTTTGGGAATAGAGGGAAATGTACTCCAATGGATCAGGAATTTCCTAGTAGCAGAAGACAACGTGTCAGCATTTACGGAACCGTATCAGACTGGGTAACTGCGTAGTGGCATACGCGCAAGGAAGCGTTCTTGAGCCTGTTTTGCTTGTCGCTTATATAAACGATCTACCAGAAGTAGTGTCAAGCATGTGCTCCATGTGTGCCGATGACACAAAAGTTTATAATACAGTTAAGGATGCATCCAATAAAATGCAACTGCAAAATGATCTTGATAGTTTAGTTGACTGGGCTGATGCGTGGCAGCTGAGTTTCAATGCTGACATGTGTAAAGTACTTCACCTCGGCAAGAACAATGAACAGCAAGCTTTCAGCATGAGAAGACATGGTTGCAATGAGAGGGTTACGATTGAGAAGTCTTGCACGGAAAAAGATCTTGGAGTTTGTGTCGACAAGGAGCTAAAAATTTCTAGACACGCTGAAACGCGAGTTAATAACTCCAATAAACTGCTTGGGCTGATCAGACGCTCCTACGAGTACCTATATGTAGAAATGATGAAGCAGTTGTTCACCACTGTCGTGTGCCCGAACCTAGAGTTTGGAAACGTTGTGCGGTCACCTAGACTTGAAAAGGACAAAAATTTAGTAGAGAGTGTTTAAAGACGTGCAACAAGATAATTCCTGGCTTAAAGGGCATGTCTTATGAAGAAAGATTGAAGTTTACGAAGCTTCCCAGTCTCCGTTTATCGTCGCCTGCGTGGTGACCTCATTGAAGTATACAAGTATACTCATGGTTTGTTCAAGGTCCCAGAAGGATTACTAGAATTTTAAACAAGAACCAGCACCATGGGCCACAGCTATAAACTAAAAAAACTGCGATGCAACTTATCCACGCGACAACATTTCTTCTCGCTTCGAATCACCGACATGTGGAACAGCCTCCCTGAAGATATTGTTGACGCTCCGAGTATGAACGCATTCAAGAACAGACTAGACAAGGCCATGCAGCAGCATATGTATAATCTTGAAATGCCTCGTGTCCTACGGACAACTGAAATTGAATCGATTTTGAACCCACCGTCCGTTTAAAAGATTACATCAAAAGGCCAGTCTAGTCAAGAAAAATACAAGATTCGGCGACAGGCCTATCAAGGCCTATTCTTCAATGCCGAAGATACTATACTATACTATACTATGAGGTTGGGTTGGAGTCGAGGAGGGAGACGGGAACCGGTCAGGACTTCGAGGAGGGCTTGCGTGGATGAGTTAAGTGCGGGAGACAGTTGATTTTTTTCTACAGTATTTACATAGTCAAACAAGGTTTGAAGAAAAATATCTTAAATACTATCGACACATTTGCGTTTCGCATCTCTTCAATTGAATTAAAATTTTTAGTTTACTGTGGTATTTTTCAGATTGACGAAATGATGGTGGGGGATATTTGTGATTATGATGGTGAGATTCGGAATTATGAGGACTCCCCGAGTCGGGAGAGATTCAGGAAGTAGATCGGAGAGTCATCTTTTAGGTTGAAGCTCTTTGTTATTGCGATGCCGTCAGGAAAGTTTTGAAAAGAACAAGAGGAGGTATAACGCTTCTAGAAAGATTAAGGAGAAATGGAAAAGACATTAGGGGACGAAAAAGGCGTATTGCGCATTATTTCGTTTATTGTACGTGTGCGAGGTTTGAGGTCGGGGAGGTGAAGAGGAAGAACCCATCAGGGCTGAGCAGCTGAATAAGGTATGAGGCTCACACGGGGGGGGGGGGGGGGTGATGGAGGAGTGGTTAGTTCATTATTTACATTATTCACCATATAGACGAAAAAATCGCATTAGTTGAGTCTGGTTTCTAAGACACGAAAGTGAATAAGAGTTCAGGACAGAAACAAGATAAGAGCGATAAACAAAGAAAGTAAAGTAAGGGAAATTTCCTACAGTAGCCGGTTTACACTCAGGGCAAGGAGCCAATTGTTTGTTTTATAGTGCAACGCACAGAGCTGAAGCTTGTCGCAAGGCAGACAAGTTGACCCACAATGAATGGCATGAAAATTAAAGAAGGTTTACGGCATATTGTGTCTTAAGCCAGAACCTTATGCAATGTCTTGTCGCTAGTTCATCAAGTGCCAAATGCACTTAATCATCACCTACAAACATAAGATATTTTTGTGCCACCAGTTGGCAAAAGGAGCGAGATCACTAGAAATTACGGTAGTCAGACAGCCGTCTGAAACGTAGTTAACCAACAAACAACCCGGAGACAGCCGCCTATCAGTATTTATACCCAGTGTACCAACGAAGTTTCGACGAACACGCTGCTGTAAAAGTACGAAGCTCGGAATCCAGTCAACCCCGAATAGTGATACTATTATTTGGTGAGGGAATTCAAAGAAGGTTCATAACCTCATCCTTAGGGAACTAATTGAGAAGTCAAACCGTGGGAGAGCATGTATCCAGACATGCTTGCGATGGCAGCGTCACTCCATTTAGAAAAACCTTCCGTCATAATAAAATTATCGCGGGAATGGAGGAAAAGGTAAATATGGAGATAACCTACGGGAGAAGACTAAGTTGGGAGGAGGCATTTTCCTAGTGTGCCAGTAAGCCTCTTAGTGGAAAGGCTTGAAGAGCCCGAAATCCCCTTAGTGACTTCAGAAGAACTAGTGGCATCAAACTGGTGGGAGAGGACAACTTGGATCAAATTTCGTGATCAATGACAAATATTGAATAAACCCTAAGCAAAAATTAGCTGACATGGTTTTGAAATCCGAAGCAAAAGTCTTTCCTCTTAAACACATTTCCTTTAATAAATTGTGTGGATGGTTGCCTGGAGGAAACGATTTTTCGAGTTAGTGAAGGACAAGAAAAATGTCGTTCACGCTAGGAAGCAGTTGAGTTTGTTGCAGTTACATCGTGCACAGCCATACGTGACTAAATATATATAGAAGGAGGAGGAAGGCTTAGACGAAAACTCTATCTAGATACTCCCAGTTTTCGAAACGTCCCCATGGTATATTAAGAGTCAAGACGACGATCATTAACAGCGACGACAAAGAAGAGTTTCGTAATCCTATCTTGATGCCCGGAGGACATGAGACGGTGCGAGAAATGATGCAGGAACACTGCTCCTCGTTGGAGGATGGTTGGGAACAAGATTTTGGATAAAAAAAGATCAATCTCAAACATACTTCATCATTGTGTAAATGTCAGAGTTACGGGAATGGATAAGCGAACGCAATCGCGGCGCCTCTTCCAAAACGAAGATCAGAAGACTGGGAAGTGTTTCCGATTTTGACAGTTGGGGAAGACTTAACCGGACAACATCCAACAATCAACGAGAGAGGAGTTCCAACCATAGAATAAGTACTAAGATCGGGAGTTGGACTGCGTTCGGTTTCGGGTGAGTTTAGTTTATGAAATTTTGATTTTAATTGTGAATTATTCTTTTAAGGTTCATAATTTGGTGGGAGGATGTGCGATTTCATTAGTTGGAATTTTTGAGTTTGTAAAGTCTATTTGTCCAATGATTTATTTGTGAGCACTTAATTTTTCTGTCCAATGTGTTTTCGTAGCTTGTTTACCGCCAGCAGCTCTTTTGCGATTCAAAATAGAATTTTACTATGGCAAAATTTAACATTGAAAGCGATGATAATAAATACAGTGATCAATTTTCGGGGTTCTTGAACAATTGAGCGAAATAAATGAAAAAATTAATGTAAACCAGTTTTGTATAGGTACTTGACGACTGACTAATTAATATATTAAGATCTATTGGAGTCAGATCAAGCAGAAAAATAGAGTTCGTTGTGAAAACAGGATTGTGAACTAAGATCGGGTAGATTCTGCATTGTAACCCCAGATTCAACACTGGGTGTTGCATGTTTAAATGTCTTTAGTGAGCGCCGTAGTTGTCTGATTGGTTTTTGGCCGGAAGTCCGCTTGGTGGAGACTAGTAATTAAGGTTGCTATGATTGTATAATTGAATGAGGAGTAACTTGTCTTTTAAGGGGGAGGTATACCCTAAAATTTTCAGATTTGGCATTTTTGGGTTTTAATCTCATCTTAAAGCTGAAATTTTGCTCTTTCCAATGGTACCACTGCCATGTCTGTACGTAAATATTTACGTTCATGACGTCTCTTTAAAGGGAAGCGGGTGGGAGAGTTCTTTAACTAATTAGATATAAAGTAATTAGCTGCTGAAATCTTTGAATATAGTTTCTACTTGATTTGTGCTGCAGTTACATGCTTAGTCTCATCTTAAAGCTGACATTCTGAGCTTTCCAACGATACTACTGCGATAGCGGTGAGTGAATTTTAACGCACACAGCTGGGCTCTAAAGGGGGGCGGGGGTGGATTTCCTTCAGAAAATAGATAGGACTTAATTCACTCGCTAAGACTACATATAGTGGTGTATCTGGGCATAATCTGGCATCAAGGCTCAGTTACCCTGCTTGCTTCATACGGAGACGTGTGCTGCAAGACGCTGCTAGCTTCCTTGAGTGGAATTGGCTACAGAAGCCTGTAGTTTGGTCTCTATGCTACATTGAGTGTCTATTTCAAGGCGCACGGAACTTTGTCGCGCTGTCCTGAAAAGTTCAACTTTTTGTCACGGAAAAGCCTACTCCTCCTAGAGTTTTGAAGCTACAGCAATGAGACATATACCATTCTATTCGTAAAGACCACACCTATGCAGTAACACGGCCCTTTTTTTAGATTTGTGCATAGTTTTGATTCAAAATGGGGGGGAAGGGGGGGGGAAATGAGAAAAAATGAAAAAAATGGAAAAATGCGTATAAAAAAAAAACAAAGGCAAAAATAAAAAATCGGGCCTCGTTACTCGATTGGTATGGTCTTTACCAATGGAATGGTATATGTCTCATCGTTGTAGCTTTAAAACTCTAGGAGGAGTAGGCTTTTCCGTAGTACCCCATTTTTGGCTGTTTTCTATGAATTTCACGTTTTCTATGCATTTTTTCGAAAAAATTACACGAACAAAATGTGATTCTTTTGCGGTTTTACATATATGTGTGTGAAGTTTCAGAAAGATCCGTCTGTAAACAAAAGTTTTTCCGGAAGGTATACCTCCCCCTTAAGGAGTCTTGAGTGGTGCGGATGCTTTGCGGGATGGGGCCTGTTCAAAAGTGAGGAAGTCAATGTAATTGATGTGATTACGAGCATATCTGTATGGAAGCTATAGTATAGTCTAGTATCTTCGGCATTAAAGAATAGGCCTGGATAGGCCTGTCGCTGATTCTTGTACTTTTCTTGACTAGACTGGCCTTACGGACGGTAGATTTAAAATCGCTTCTAGATATCAGTTGTTCCGTAGGGTACGAGGCATTTTAAGACTTAACATATGCTCATGCATGGCCTTGTCTCTGTCTCTTATACACATCTAGATGTGTATAAGAGACAGCTTATCTTCAGGGAGGCTGTTCCACATGTCAGTGACTCGAAGCGAGAAGAAATGTTGTCGCGTGGATAAGTTGAACCGTGTCTCTTATACACATCTAGATGTGTATAAGAGACAGTTATTAATCCTTTTCTTCTATTTCGGAGAGCTCGTATTAGAAAATTATTTGATTAAGGCAGAAAAATCGATTGATTAAGGTAGAATACTGATACTTTGTCAATTAACGAACTTCAACTTAACACCCAACAAC
>NW_025939256.1:2222-88743 GCF_000764305.2 Hyalella azteca | reverse complement strand
ATCAAAACCTGGCAACTGAAATTCAACTGGTAAAATTTTCCCCCCGTGATTTTTGGGGAGTGTCTCTGTAATACAAATAATGTCTATACACTCGTTTTCGATCACAGTTAATAGTTCATTTCTTTTGTTCAAAACGGAATCAGAGTTCGTGTAGAAACATTTCAAAACTTTTTGTGCACTTCCATCTTGATGTATGAATAAACTTTTTACCTTATTTACAGAACTAGATTTATATACATGATTTCCACTATTTAATTGTATGAAATATGGCGTTTAATAGCGATGGCAGCACCGGAGTGGATTAAGTTGTCTTTATTGCAGCAATGAACGTTGTAATTGAATATCTTTAGTGGAGTGTTGTCGTCTGTGATGGAGTGATCGTTGATTAGTATTATCTCTTGGTCTATGTGGTTGTGTATGTTTGCATGAGTGAATCTGTTGTTGTACCACTGGCGAACGTTGCGTTTTATTATCTTTATTGAGGGTTGGGGGATCATTGTGATGGGTGTTTGTGGAGTGTTTCGACTTTTTGGCGTTGGTTGTTTTCAGGGTTGTGTGTCTGTCCATGGCGAATAACGTGTCTTGAGGGACGATATAGATTGTTGGCTTTTTGAACTTTAATTTGTATCGTCTCAAATAGTTCACATCGTTTTGGAGGAGTTTAGGTTTTTCAGCGAGAGCTTCAGTCCAAATTCGTTCTTTCTCAGTTATTCAAGGTACCAGCTGTTGTGAGAGAAGGCAGGGATTGGGTCATGGTCTGTTGCTTCTAAATAGTCTATCAGCTATTGATTCATCTAGTCCTGGCATTGAAATGGGTAATTCTCCGTATTGTTCGCCAATAATTCTTTGTTTTCTAGGGTCGCGTTCTTCGTAATGGATTTCGGTTGAAAGGAGGAGAGGGACATTCTGAGGGATTTCGTCAACTGTCTGCCCTTCTGCTAAGTTTAGGGGGACCGTCTCACGTCGTCATCGTTAATAAATTCTGTTTGGAGGTTGAAGTTGGTGTCAGGAGTTTCGGTCTAATTTTGTTTCTAAAAAAGGTGAATATTTTGGCAGAGTCTCTGCCAGGAGAAGTCGCGCCAATGTGTAGTTGATCTCGCAGTTGGTATTCAATGATTTGGGTAGTATGCTGCCGCACCCCTCCTGTCGGGAGAGGTTGGCGATATGTGCTTCAAGTATTATTGCTGTCAGTTTTAATTGTGTCTTGTCAGTCAGCATCAGGCTGTTGAGGTATGTTTGGTTGTTGGATTGCTTGTTTTGCTATGTCTACGCATGTTAAATTTGTTTTGTTTGTGATCATTTCTTGTGATTGCAGTTTGTATTGTAGTTTTGTTAACGGTAGGTCCTTTTGCGGCTAGTATGCGGTGGTCATTGTGGCAGTTTAGACATTTCTTGTAGGTGATAGTGCATAGGCGGCTCATTCAGAGTTAGAGGGAGTGGTGGCTGTGTATTGGTGTGTAGAGTGGTCTTCTATTTCGAAGTATTTATAGCAGATGAGTAGGTGTGGTGAAGTGTACTTGCTCGCATTGTAATGGGGTGATTTTTGTATTGTATATGTAAATTTCATTTGTAAGTATGCGTTGAGCTATTGTGGTGTCTGTGGTAACTATTTAGATAAAGTGGGTGTATTGTTAGCTTTTAACGACGTCCTGTATGTGTAACAAAGTCTGTTTAATCGTAATTTCATGTTTTTTCGTCATCGGTGTTGTTTCTCACTTCTCGGTCGAGTTGTCGTGCGAAAAAGTTTCGTTTGGCTTAAAGGTCGGGAGGTATAATGGGAGTCGTGATCAGGACAATCGGCCCGTCGTGTAATGGAGGACCTTGTGCAATTATTTGAAGCTTTAAAACTGTCGGTGTTGTCTTGCAATGAGGTCTGGAGAAAATATGAGTCAGTTAAAGAGCCACGGTTGATGTGTTGTGTTCGTGGACCTGACTTTGCAAGCTTGTTGGTGGAGGACTATGTTTAGGGTGGAATGCTGCATTGTTCGCAAATTTTTTGTGTCTGACAGGGTATGCTTATGATGAACCGTAGTGAATTTTTAGACTTGCTGCAGTTCAGATTGTGAAGTTTTGGAGATTGAATGAAAAGATGCATCTTACGATGAGAGAAAGGAGGCAAGATCTGTACCTTGTGTAGATTTGTGAGAGATGTTGCTTTTCTGTCTGGCAGATACCAAGTAAGCATCGGCCCTCATGGTCGCTGCCTCCAAGGCCGATCCTTTACGCTACAACTACTGAACAGAATTCTTCGCTACGAACAAATTCTAACAATTATTCTATTGGTTAACAGTGACAGAAATATACGGTCTGCTTAATTGCGGCAACACATGTTGAACTGATGAAACGTCGTCTCTGATCTATCTACCATATCGTTTGCTCTCTCGTTGACCCTGTTTGTTCATTTTGAACTATCAAGTCGCGTTTTTGTGGGAGTTCTTCCCGCGCCTCCTCTGATGCCTTCAGTAACTATAAAGACCGATTGCTGGCAACGGTAGTCTCTTGTGTACTCACCATTCTTAGTTATTTCATTCACGAGATACAATCATTCAAGACACGTAATCAGAAGGAAATATTAAGTATATTCTATATCCTGAGGTTACCGGCTGACTTACCATAATCCTTCATAAAATTGGTATTGCGTTTGTGAAAAGTCACATTTTCTACCCACATTTCATATTTGGAGTTGGCCGATAATCTCTGCTAGAACTCACATCACGGATTCCAGTGGCAGCTCTGCTTTCTTGCTCGGCCGACGTCAGCGCCGCGACGATCTGAAAGAGAATCAATGGTTAATTCAGTTATACGATGACCTGGAATTAATCAGATATGCGTCAACGATGCGACGACCTGCAACATAATACGAGGCTACATCAGCGGAATGGCGATCTGCAGCACAATCAAGGTCTATGTCAACACAGCGACGACCTGCAAGACAAAGTCTATGTCAGCATTGCGACGACCTGCAACACAATCAAAGTTTTAGGTCGAATGGCCCGACTTGAATCAGCCGCGTCAACACGCTGGCCATTGATGAGAGAAATTGACAATGCGGCCAATTCGAACCAGCGTTCTAAACTCTCACTGATAATTTAGTCATAGTTATGTGCTCATCTTGGTTCCATTAATATCAAAAACCGAAGTCGCATCAAGTTGTACTGACCACGCGCGAAAGTTCATGCATGAGAAGAGATGAATGCGGGCATCGGATTAAGCTACGTAAAATTTCCAATAATAATCTCAGCTTTGGCGAACACTTAATCATTATATGTAATTTAGCGTACAACTTTATAAATCCTCCTGCATTCACCCGTCTTATCTATAATCCAATTATTAGAGTTAGAGACACACTTTCCAACCCAAAGCACTAGCAGGAAGAGGACGTAGCACTGATACGCTCATTAGCCGAACCAAGTTCTCACAAGGACAGAAAGTGCATCACGATTTGGACAAAGTCAGGCTCATTTCTCTAATAGATGGATATCAGAGACATATGGTTACAATTAGGTCCTAAGACATCTGCAGATGATGTATAGTGATTCAGAAATACCATTCTGTAGGGCACTGTAGAACAAAACAAGGCGGAACAGAGAAACGCATGATTTAAATCACAAATTCACTTGACAAGTGGCAAAATAATTGACTACTCCTTGTAATTCATTCTTTCTATTCTACCTTCCCTGGAAAATAGCTCCCAACAATACAATCATTTTAGAAGTGGACTCAACAACAATATAAATTTTAGAAGATGGTGCAGCACCCTAGATATTTCTAGAATAGGGCTCAGCAACAATTTTTGTTCAGGAAGAGAGTTGAGTTACACAAAAACCTTTTAGAACCGAGCTCAACAACAATTTGATAATTCTAGGTAAAGCTTATGAACAATAATATTTTATAGATTTTCTAGAAAAGGGTTCCATCAAAATATAGATCATTCTAGAAGAGGGCTCAGCAACATACGAGTATTCTAAAATATGGCCCCGCAACAACACGATCACTCTTGAAAACGGTTCCTCACCAATATTATCATTCTGGGAGAAGGCACCACCACAATATGATAATTCAGGAAGAGAGATTTCACAACAATATATGAATATAGAAGAGGGCGAAGCAACAATACATCAATTGTGAAGTGGATTTAACAACAATATATTATCCAAAAAATTCTTCGCTAAAATACGATGCTTTTAGAAGAGTGTTCCGCAACAATACGATCATTCATGACGAGGGCTCCACGACCTTTCGATCATTGTACATCATATGGAAAGGCTCCATAATAATACGATCATTCTAGAAGAGGGCTCTAAACTATACATGTATGATCATTCGCGAAGTGGGCTCTAAACAATACGATCATTCGTGAGGATGGCTCTAAACAATACGATACACTCGCGGTCGGTCTCTTGGCCTTTCTCGCGGCCAATCTTCAAATGGGAGCGCAGCCGTGCACCACCAATTTTGTGCACCAATAAGCCCTGAATCGAACGCCTTGGATCTCTCCGGACATCCACCAATCAGCCGTGAACAACTCGGCTTTGTCTTCCTCCGGCCTCGCATAGAACCTGCCGTGCACCACCAGGCCGCGGATCGAATCTGACTTCCGGGCATAGTTAAGTTACGTAATTTTACGTTCACCGCATCTGAGGTTAGGTTTCAGATAGCATAGTTCTGTTCCAACATTTATCGTCCTTCGACAAGTGGCCGTTCGACCGAGGGCTAGTTCGACCCACGGCCTAGATACGGACGGCTTGAAGTGTTGACGGCTACGTTCCGGAAGGCAGGAATCATGATGGTCCATTACATCCAGGGCAGTGGTGATCTTCGGCAGGCGACCCCTTCAAATTCAGTGACAAAAGAATATCCCCAAAACTAATTAACGCAGCTCAATGAAACTTGGTACACGCATTCACCAGGACCTAGCGGTGGTGTTTAGCTTGTGAAAGTTTTTTTCCATTTCACCTTCATTCGTGCAATTCCGGCCGACATTTGCTGTGACCTAGAAATTTCTTCAAAGCTACTGAACAGATTTGAATTAAACTTTGAATATACAAACATAACCTCCCAACGGTGATGTTTAGCTTGTGACAATTTTTTCGATTTTGTTTTGTTCACGAGCAATACGAATATACAGAGAAACCACCGGCATTTCTAGGCCAATTTTTAAATTTGCATTGACGTATAGCCGTAGGCTATGCAAGGTCGCCTAGGTGACCTCGGCTAGGATCATGGTAGCCGAGCCTCAGCGCCGAGGCACCGCAACAATACGAGTATTCCAAAAGAAGGCTCTAATTACAGTTAAGGACTTTGCTAGAGTAAATAATTTTGGAATAATATGAGCAACAACGGATCATTCGACTAGAGGTCTGTTCAATAATACGATTATTCTAAACGAGAGTTCCACAACTTTTCAATCATGCGAAAAGATTTTTCTAAACAAAAGAGGGTTCAACAGTCGTGTATTATCCTAAAAGGGTGCTCCCCAAGAAAATGCTCAATATTGGAGAGGACTCTACAATAATATGCTCAATCTAAAAGAGTGTTCGACAACAATTTGATCGTTCTAGAAGAGGTCTCCACAACAATACGATCATTCTAGTAGAGGGATATGAAAATCTGCAATCATATTAGATGAGAGCTCCTAAACAATACAGTCATTGTAGAAGAGCCCTCAACAATACGATCACTCTAAAAGACGTCTTTAAGACCGTATGGCATTCCTTTAAGGGCTCAACAAAAATAAATCATTCTAGAATTGGGCTTAGCAACATTGTCATTCTGGTAGAGCGCTCCAAGACAATATAGCATACAAGACGAGGGCTCAGTAATCATATATCATCCTAGAAGTTTGTTTCACTGCAATATAGTCTAGAGAATGGCTTCACAACAATACGATAAAACTATAAAATGGTTTATCAATAATTAGAGCATTCAAAACGAGGGATCCACAACATTACCTTCATTCTAGAAGAATACTTCAGAACATTTCATTCTAGAAAAAGGCTCGGCAACTTCATATTCTAGAAAGGTTTCCGCTACAATATGATCTTTCTTGAAGAAGTCTCCACATCATTCTTGAAGAGGCTAAAATAATAGATGATCATTCAGAGCCAATAGATGATCAGCATAAACAATGTTGACAATAAAACAATAGATGATCAACAATAGATTCTTCCAGAAGAGATCAATAGATCATCTAGATTCTAGAATAAACTTCTAGATGAGGGCTCTGCAACAATACGCTCATTCTAGAACAGGGCTCCATGAATATACGATTATTCTAGAGAAGGGTTCTACAACATTATAAGTAAGGAAGAGGCTTCAGGAAAAATACGATCATTACGCAAGAGAGTTCAGCAAAATTGAGATTATTTCGGAAGGTCCCAGAAGGATTACTAGAATTTGAAACAAGAACCAACACCAGGGGCCACGGCTATAAACTAAAACACAGCGTTGGAACACATCCATGCGACAACATTTCTTCTCGCTTCGAGTCACCGACATGAGGAACAGCCTCCATAATAGCATCGTTGATGCTCCGAGTATGAACATCTTCAAAAACAGACTAGACGAAGCTATGCAGGATCATATGTTCAGTCTTAAAATGCCTAGCAAATTACGGAGCAGGCAATAAGTCCAGCAGCTATCTCAATCAATCGTCAGTTATGGAAAGATCGGGTTCCAAAGGCCGGATCCCTTGTGAATCAAGTCACGAAAAGTTCAAGAATCGGCAAGGCAACAGGCCATGGGCCTATTTCTTCAATGCCGACACTTCTATTCTATTCTATAGTAGAAGACTCGGCAATAAAATGATTATTCCAGAAAGGATTCAGCAACAATACGATCATTCTATAAGAGAGCTCGGCAACAATACGATCATTCTAGAACAGGGCTTCGCAACAATATGATCAACATAAAAGAGGCTCCACAAAAATACCATTATTACAGAATAATGTTCTACAGCATTATATCAATCAAGAAGTGGGCTCCACAACAATAGATCACTCTAGAAAAGGACCCCGTAACAATTTAGGCTAATCGCTGTTAGCATGAACGAGACGAGCAGTCTCTTCCTCATTAATTGAAATATAAAATTACAAAATGATCGATGACTTCAACTGATGAGATGTGCACAACGCTGCTATACAAATGCACCAATAATATAATATGAGGAATATCGTGTATGCCAACGCTATAATTTGTTGTTCCATTGATAAAAGTAGGCTTCAGGCTTCATAAACTTCTTTAGCGGTGATGTGAGAATAAAGAAATTTGGGAAAGACTTTCAAATCAACTAAAATTTTCATTTCATGTCTTAAACCTGCCCCGCAACCCCCACCCGATGTCTTAAACCTGCCCCGCAACCCCCACCCGATGTCTTAAACCTGCCTCGCAACCCCAACCCGATGTCTTAAACCTGCCCCGCAACACCCACCCGATTTCGTAAGCCTGCCCCGCCACCCACCAGCCTGAGGAAGATCACCGCGCAGGCTTTGGACGCGACTTTCATGGCTACGGCGTTGCGGTCCGGGGGAGCGTGAGGTGTTGATGAAGAAGAAAAGGGCGAATCACGCGTCAACTTCAGCGTACACAATTTCCGTGGACAATGTCCTGCGGGAAAGAAGGGGATAACATTCAATTCGATAGAATACCGTATCATCGATTAGGTCACACTGTGTCCAATACATTAGAAATCTCTTCGCACAGAGAACAATATTTTATGCATATGAACATTTCAACTCAAGAACACAGAACTTAAATCACGACCATTCATTTTAAACTGCACTTAATGCACCATAACTCCGCATAGCAAGTCATTTAAAGCAAAGAATAACTACCATTCAGCATTTGATACAAGAGCAAACCCCCGCTCGTCGAGCCCAGTATCCAGTGCAAGGGAATACCGGCAGGGGAATAAGGAATAAGTTTCTTTTGTTTTTTAAGCAGGTTGTTTCAACTCAGAAAATTCATATATATTATTCGATAGTTAAATAAATTATTTATATATATACATATTTGGCTAACATGTCATGTATTAGAGTTTAGGGAATTTCGCTTCATTGACTTAGGCTTCAATCACCCTTGATCCGTGATCTTATGTATTACTTTTATCTCTGACGAAATAATAATTGCAGTCGGTAGACAAAATCAGGAGATAATTCATCAATCCCTGTTTAAAATTCTGTACACGATTTTGATTGCAACTTTTCTTCTATTTTCTAAACTGAATTGTAAGATTACGGTTCGATTCAGAATCAACCACGGTCCAAAGATCGTTTTTATTGATAATTATTGGACGTCGACGTCGTCACTTATGAATTGCATTAAACGTAACAGCAACTTCGTCCCCTCTTATTAAATACCTCAAAATACAAGTCACAAATGCCTGAGATCTCATCCCACTTGGGCACGCGTGGACAGTGGGGTCTCAACTACACTGCGTAATATATTGATGACCATTAATTTAATATGCGTGCAGGGCAAGCGTACATGAATAGAAATGCGTACGAATATCTCTAGCCCGCGTTATATTCGAGCTTCATGCATATACTTCGTATCTACTGCAAACTACGTGAAAAAATGTATGTTACAAACATTTCATTACTTTACGCTTGATTCCTCGAAACATAAAAATTTCATCTAAAATCATTGATCGCCACTTTAATTATTTATGTTAATCACGATAAATTTAGACACGCAGATAACAAATTCACTTGGGAGCTTTCCTTCTATCAATTAGGAAATGCCCCACATAAATCTTCCTTCTCCTACTCCTCCTATACAGTAAATATCCTCTGAAACCAAACATGCAGAGCCCGGTTACTACTATTTCGCCTTCAAATTTAACTTAAGTTGACTAAACAGCTGATTTTTAGCGGTAAATCTAAATCCATTGATTATAAAAGCGCTAATACTGCCAACCTAAATAATCATTTATATTCACTCATTCTAAATTATATTTTATAGATAATTGTGCAGGTGCTGTTACTGTAAACTTTAGTTATTCCGATATTTTCAGATGTCATTCATATACGCTGCAGAAGAAAATCCTAGTGAGGTAAACACTGGAGTAATGTTTCTCACCTATTCACTGCAGCGTGTCAGCTCTGCACTCAACTGCACTGTCGATAAAACTGATCAGACCTCGAATGTCGGTAAGAACCCTGAGGGCTGGCAAGTGGTGGGTGGTACAGACTGTTAAACAGGTGCGCTGCAAGTCGACGTATATTAACATTTATTATGTTAGTTTACGTAGACTTCGATTCTTTAATGTTACTAGAATGAGGAGACGTTCTTACTTATTCCGAGTAAAAACTAGAAAAGAAATTATTTACAGGTGCGTATTAACAGTACGATGCCCTTGTAATGAAACTTTCACGTGACTTAATCAAAATATGATCTTGTTATGTGTTATTCTATTTATTCTTTCTTTCTTCTTTTCTTTATTCTTTGTTATTCTATTTATTATTCTTTCTATTTTATTGATCGGTGATAACGGCGAGCACGATGAACGCTTTTTCTGCTAAGAGATGGTGAAAATGGAAAAACTCATTATTAGTGAAAATATATTTTTAAAATTGGTACATTCATAAGTTCCATCTTACAAACAACGCACAAAGATCCTAGTGCCACGTGTAACTCTGTTCATGTGCTGCAAATGGCGATATTCGGCACCTATTCTCCACAATAATGCTAACACTTGCTTCATGAGAAATCTAGTCAATACAGAGAAACAAATGAGCTCTTTGTATGTATCGGAAAAATAAAAAGGAAACATTTCGTTTTTCTCTACACCTGCGCGTCGTGCTCAGGTTGAGGCTCCTCCCACTTCTCGTTTTTGAGAGCAACGAGCGCAGCCACGCTCGTGCACAGTATCTGTTCCGTCTGACTCTATAACATTTTTTAATATTATGAATAAAAATAATCGATTAGATACAATATTGAATGATTATTCGTAAATCTTTCGAGAGATATTACCAATCCGCTACCAACGTTCGATGGCAGAGTCCGTTTCTAATTAGTGACACCTCGACTTGTATAGAAATATATTTACTTTTTGTATTCTAATCTTATTATATTCTAATTTGTGTCACTTCGACTAAAATCGAAGCAAATGTTACTAAACAAGCTTGGTCTCAACTAGCAGCAGAGCCGAATTTTATCCTGAATTTAGTTTGATTGATAAGGTAGGCAGATCGAAGAACGTTGATATTGAAAAAATATAGATATATCGTTCGTAATAAGAGTGAAGCAAATTTATGTATTGAACACTGGCAGTTTAAATAGTAACCCAGTATTGCTCGAGACTTATTCCACCTGAACTTTGATAATACTTATATTACATCAGCTTTCATCGCATTAATCTTTATTATAATTATTATTTTCATATAAGCTTCAGATTAAAATATTTTATTTCAAGTAAGATATTAATTTTCGCATGTAACCCTGTTGCCGTGTAGAGGAAGTACACAAAAAGCTTTAAAATGTTTCGCAACAAACTCAAAATTTTTTCTTAAAGAAAGAAGTGAGCTGTTTGTTACCTGTGAAAGCAAAAGAGCGTATAGAAATTATTTGTAACAATGCGATGTACGGAAGTCTGAAAACGACCGCCAGACTTAGTCATTTTGCAATCCAGAAACGACAAGCAATTGTAGGATTCGAATTCCATAGTGAATTTTATTGAAAGATGTTTGAGGTTTAGATAATCAAAGAAATGGCCCGCATGAGAGGTGACCTTGAAGATCAGAAAGGCATCATAAATATATCTACATATTATAAAAAAATCAATGGGACAATCGGCCAACCAAGAAACCTCATGAAAGCACATGAAAATGTTAGCGAGTGTGAAAATGTTAGCCATTCCTAAACCATTAACTTGTTTATAAAGTTTACCAGCGAAAATGAAAAAAGAGTTCATGACTGATAATTCCGGAATCTTTTTGAAAAGACTGCGGTTAAGACCGATCACCAGATCATTTGCATCCTTAAACAAGGAGTTGAGGCAGATTTCAATAGTTTCTGTAAGAGGAATATTAGTGAACAAATTTTCCACATCGAACGAAGCCATAGTCAGGTGCTGAACATCGGTAAAATCTTTCAAACGGTCGACGAAAGAATACGTATTATCAACAGTAAACTAGTTAGTAGTTAGACAATTCAAAATGGGAACTAAAAATTTAGCTATGTTAAAGCTAGGAGTGTTATACACAGCAAAAATAGGTCGGAATTGAAATTTCGAAGCGAAATCAGGCTTATGAATTTTAGGAAGGCCGTACAATATGCCAGGACACTAACCAGGAACGTGCAGGTTAGAAAAAGCTTCAGAGGCAAAGGCGGAGGAATCTTTAAGTTTACGAATGAAGTTATTAATTTGATCCTCAATTTTCAAAAAGGTTTTAGAGATAGGGCTAGTGATTTCCACGAATTTCGAAGGATCGGAGATGAGAGCAAGCATACTGCTGGTGTATCGGTTACGGTCAACCAGAACCACACCGCGACCTTTATCAGGCTTGCATATAAGCAGATCCTTATTCTTGGCTAGGTCCCTCAAAAGACGGAAGTCACGAGGTTGAAAAACTGACGAGATAATTTGGTACGATTTGAAACCGTAGAAGTGACGATACGCACGCTAAACGTATCGTCGCGTTTGACCGAAACTTTCAGGATGACCACTAGCCAAACTCACCACAAAAACTCGCTAATCCCTGTGATCCTGGGAAAGTTTTCAACTTCAGTTTTTACAATATTGAACCTCGTACTATAAGTTCTTGCTTGCGTTTGGTCTTCCTGTTTTCAAACTAGACTATTAAATTTTTCTAGCATTTGAACGTCTTGCTATGGACATGAAAAATGTGGCCACTTCTAACCGCCCAGAATTTCTTGGTCATCTTCAAAGCTTAGCGTATCGTCACTTCTACGGTTTCAAATCGTACCAAATTATCTCGTCAGTTTTTCAACCTCGTGACTTCCGTCTTTTGAGGGACCTAGCCAAGGATAAGGATCTGCTTATATGCAGAGCTGGGCAACGCTACTTTGAAATGTAGCGGCGCTACCGCTATCGCTACATGCTCTAAATGTAGCGGGCGCTACCGCTACCGCTACACCCACTAGATTGTAACGGGCGCTACCGCTACAGTAAAATGTAGCGCGCTACAATGGCCAAAATTATTGGAAATCTCTAAATATTTATTGTTCTGCTATTGTTAAAAATGCGAAAAAAATGGGAAGAACGCGAAAAAAACGATGAGGAAAATAAAAAATTAGGGCTCTACAGTCGCTAGATATTGTTGTTACAAATCGAATGATATGTGTCTCGACATTGTAGCATGTGATTTGTAAAAGTTATAAACTTTTTAGAGTACCCCCTTATATGCCGTTTTCTATTTTTTCCACGTTTTCTTTCATTTTTTTTGTAAATTTACATGAACAAAAAGGTCTTACCAAGTGTACCAAGTTTCAAAACGATCCTCCTGTAAACAAAAAAGTTTTGTTGGAGGGTAGCCGGTCCCCTTAAGTAAAATCTAAAGGCTTTGTCTATAAATGTAGCGGTAGCGCTGTAGCGGCAAAACCTCGTATCGCTACTTAAATATGTAGCGGGCGCTACCGTTACCGCTACATTGCCTTAAATGTAGAGCCGCTACCGCTACCGCTACTGAAAATGTAGCGGCCGCTACATGTAGCGCGCTACTGCCCACCTCTGCGAGGCTGAGTTATATGCAAGCCTGATAAAGGTCGCGGGTGGTCCTGGTTGACCGTAACCGATACACCAGCAGTATGCTTGCTCTCATCTCCGATCCTTCGAAATTCGTGGAAATCACTAGCCCTATCTCTAAAACCATTTTGAAAATTGAGGATCAAATTAATGTCTTCATTCGTAAACTTAAATATTCCTCCGCCCTTGCCTCTGAAACTTTTTCTAAACTTCGCGTTTCTGATTCGTGCCTTGGCATATTGTACGACCTTCCTAAAATTCATTAGACTGATTTTGCTTCGAAATTTCAATTCCGACCTATTTTTGCTGACTATGACACTCCTAGCTTTAACATAGCTAAATTTTTAGTTTCCATTTTGAATTGTCTAACTATACTAACCAGTTTACTGTTGATAATACGTACTCATTTTTCGACATTTGAAATATTTTACCGATGGTCAGCACCTGAATATGGCTTCGTTCGATGTGGAAAATTTGTTCACTAATATTCCTCTTACCGAAACTTTTGAAATCTGTCTCAACTCTTTGTTTAAGGATGTGAATGATCTGGTGAGCGGTCTCAACCGGCCTTTTCAAAAAGATTCTAGAATTATGTCACGAACTCTTTTTTTTCATTTTCGCTGGTAAACTTTATAAGCAAGTTGATGGTTTAGGAATGGGCCTTCCCCTTGGTCCTGCACATGCTAACATTTTCATGTGCGTTCATGAGGTTTCTTGGTAGGCCGATTGTCCCATTGATTCTAAACCGATTTTTTATAGTATTCAGCTATGTTGATGATACCTTTCTGATCTTCAAGCATCCCTCTCATGCGGGACTTTTCTTTGATTATATAAACCTCAAACATCCTTCAATAAAATTCACTATGCAATTAGAATAAAACAATTGCTTGTCGTTTCTCGATTGCAAAATTACTAAGTCTGGCGGTCGTTTTCAGACTTCCTTATATCGAAAACCGACATTTACCAGCTTGGGTATGTGCTTCTTTGGCTTCTGCTCGTTTCGTTTCAAATTGAATAGTTTTCAAACTTTGTTATACCGCGGCTATAGGGTTTGTTCTACCTTCCATGATATGCATTTGTAATTCGAATTAACTCGTAATATATATCAGCTTAATGGTTGTCCATCATGTCTTGTGTTTAGCAAAATCAAAAGCTTCTTATCTAACAAATTTTCTAAAACTGTGACTGAATGCGATAGTAAGAAAATTGTTGATTGCGCATTGCCCTATTTTGGTAGTGCGTCTGAAACTATGTCCAGAGAACTAAAGATTTTATTTATGAAATATTTCCCGACTATAAATTTGCATGTTTTGCTGGCAAATAATTTCAAAATTGGTTCTTTCTTCAGGTATAAGGAAGTTATTCCTGCTCGGATGCGATCAAACCTGGTCTATGAGTACAGTTATCTCTGACAAAATAATAATTGCAGTCGGTAGACAAATTCAGGAGATAATTCATCAATATTCCCTGTTCAAAATTTTAAACATTCTGTACACGATTTTGATTGCATTCTGTCCACGATTTGATACGCGGATGCTGCGCATCTGCATACGTTGGAATGACGTCGCGTAACTTCTCTATCCGGAATTCTGAACACCGTGGCAGGAGCTATCCTTCAAACTATCTAACTTGCCTATCGTCAAGCCTCCTGATTCTTCTGTGCACCTCCATTCTGAACTGTGCGACGTGGCTGTTTCTGGGAGTGATTTCAGGATACTCGGTTCCACTTTTGGCTGCTCGGATTTGAGAATTTTGGAGTCTCTTCAATCTTCAAACGGAAACCGTGTGTCAATAATGCGTTTAGTCCATATGATCTGGAAATAGTGAATCGGTAGGCCTTCAAATATTGTACTGTTTTTCTTAAGTTTTGTTATTTTCGTGACCCCTAGGACTAAGTTGTTCCAGTCGTGTCCTGTTTTTCGATATAATGTTAGGTCTTGTTTATGTTTTATGTCTAACTTAGAATTTTGACTTATAAAATGATTTTATTCATTTTTAGTTTGTCGAACTGATGATGGAGCTGGTTCCCGAAAAGCTTTCAATATCGATATGGTGAATTTGCTTGGCGTTTTCTTTGCTTTTAAATTCCTTGTGAACTTGTGATATAGGCAGACTAATAATATAAGTTATAGGAAGCATCGCCCCGGGTTGTGCTGAGGCAGATAAAGAAATACGGTTGAAATAGCTGCCAACAATGAATTACAATTAACTAAATAGCGAGTTACCAATAAAATAATTGGAATTAATACTAATTCAATAGACAATTGAAAAAATAATTAATGTATGTGAAAAATCCACTTAAGAGGTTGAAGCCAAGTAATGCCGAGTTAGGGTAATGGAGAAAGATTAGCCCAGTGAGAGTTTCACGAGTTAATTAAAGCATGTTGTGAATTTGAATTAATAATTGTTGTGGAAAAAGCAACACGATATTGAAATTTAAATAAACTTGGCTAATCAAGAAGTGAAAGACATGCGAATGAATAAGAGATTGACGAATAAGTTGCAAAAGAGAAAGTAAGGTGAGACGCGCTGTTAAAACGGGCTCCGTGCTGTCACTACTCCTCTTCTATTAACTCTTGTTTGAATTAAAGGTTGAGCGAGAATTGAACTCTTACTTTATTTTAAAATGGAAAATTCATATCTAATTTTTAACATTTCAATTTTCAGAAAATCTTTAACAATTTTATTTACAATTTCTAACACGTGAAAACAGGCAGGAGCTGTGAGCAGGAAAACGAACAGGAACCGTGAACAGAAAAACAAGCAGGAATATATTGAGCAGGAAAACAAACAGAAACAAATGGGAAAAACAAGCAAACGGAACATATTAAACAGGAAAACAAATAGGAACATGAAACAGAAAAACAAACAGGAATAGGTAACAAAGGTATCATCGAAACAATAGCTACACAGGGATATATTATCATCATTCAAAGAATCATCGAAACAATAATAACACGGGTGCATATTTTCACCATTGCACGCATTATCGAAGCAATGATAACACGGGAACATATTGTCACCATTAAACTATTACTTTAAAATAAAAGCCACGAAACTGGATGAACAGAATTAGGTGAGGTAGAAGGGAAACATCTTATATTAAACTATATTCGAGAATTTCTATTCAGTTGCGAAAATTTTCCATAAATTTCGATTTTTCAAATTAAATGTATTCAACCTTTTTGTATGAATTTTAGTTTAACGAAAATTACTTGTGATTTGATTGGTAATATTTTACATCGGGTTTCGCTTCTCGTATGAATACGAAGTGTTATATTAATTTAATGTGAAACAATATAATGTTTATATGCTCTGTAAAATAAGATTTTTGAGATAGTGATAAATTCAATAAATATCAACAATTCAACTGTTTATGTAAACTACAAACAGGAATTTTCTAGCCTTTTTGTTTACAATTCTGTTAGCAGGCATCTATATACCTGGAGATGGGTAGATCATTCTCACAGTATGTTCCTTCTTACAAACATGGGACTAATCATTCAACTGAAGCACATCCGAACTGTGCTGGGGGCTGCCAATATAACTGTCGGGACACCGACGCGTGACACGAGCGACAACAACGGAGGGCCGACAGCTCCGACAGAACAACTCGATGCGGCAAAGAGTTTCTAGCTCCGCAGCAGAGCTTCGCAGCTCAGTACCGACGAGGGACAGGAAGCAATATTAGACATCAGTGCGGGGGCTAGGGAAAGAATTAGCCACATACGTGACTAATTCTTTGTGTGCTGAAAGAAAGAAAGAAAATAATTAGCCACATACGTGACTAATTCTTTGTGTATTGAAAGAAAAAAAGAAAATAATTAGCCACATACGTGACTAATTCTTTATGTGTTGAAAGAAAGAAAGAAAGAAAAGAATTAGCCACATACGTGACTAATTCTTTGTGTGTTGAAAGAAAGAAAAGAATTAGCCACATACGTGGCTTATTCTTTGTGTGTTGAAAGAAAGAAAATAATTAGCCACATACGTGGCTTATTTTTTGTGTGTTGAAAGAAAGAAAGGAAAGAATTAGCCACATACGTGGCTTATTCTTTGTGTGCTGAAAGATAGAATGAAAAAAAAATTAGCCACATACGTGGCTACTTCTCTCTGTGCTGAAAGAGAGAAAAGAATAAGCCACGTACATGGCTTATTCTTTGACCATCGCACTCCCATCAGCACAGGTGCCCTGACACCTGTACTGAGGGGCCCACCACAGCTCTCTACCACAGCGCTCGCTCCTCGCCAATAACACCGTTACAGAGCAGCTCGTTTACATCATTTCAGTTTCATCATATCATATAATATCGTTATTTAAAACTTCATTCTGGGAAGATTTCTCAGGCCAGGAAGGATTTATAGGCAGTGTTCTCTTGGCACTTAGTTCAACCTAGAAGGAAATCCTCATACATGTCAGCAGGCATATCAAAACATCCTTTTATGTTAAATCCAACACTTCTGAGATATTATTAAGTGCGCATTTGTTCTCATATCGACCACAATAGCTGATAATCTTTTGTAACGTGTAATTGACCGAGCTCTCATTCTAAGTAATTGAAAAAATTCAGTTTACAATTCAGTTAAAATCAAATAATGAGCATTTCGTGCGAATATTGTCTTTTGCGCAATGGCGCAGTATAGTTGTCTTCTGTAAATGAATATTTATCAATAATAAAGATTATCTGAAGCGACTTTTTGATGCCATGTATACAGGAGTAGAACTATGGGGCAAAGGGAAAAGCTATGGACGGAATGAACTATTGTTTTTAATTAAATATTTGAAAACGATAACTTCGAGTTTCTCTTTCCTAAAACAGCTTTGCTTCACTTTAAAAAGTCACTCTGATGAACGCGAAGACACTTTTTCGTTTTAGAATGATGGCTCCATCACTCGAAACTAGAGTGGCGTCCTCCTTCGACATCTGAACTCCAGAATGTTCTCATTCTATTTAAAACGCATGACTATGAAGGTAGAGAGCCGAGCGCATTGATCGAAGTAGCTGTTTACTTCCTAAAGTGGGGCGATATCTAGCAATCGATATTATTGAAAAGTGCATTGAGATAGGAAGATATAAAGATAAAATATGATAAAAATAAGACAAAATGAGTGAAAAACAAGTAAAATTAATGTATAAGGCATAAAAAATATTATAAAATGATGGGGAAGTGTAAGGAGATTGTAACATAATCGTTCGAAAAATGAAATAAGAATCGCCTGCAAATTAATGAATAAAATTTCTATAAATTTTAGCGAAAGTGTTTTAAAATGTATGAAGAACGCATGAAATACATAAATACGCATAAAAACGTAGACAAATCTAGAAAGAATTTCGGAAAATCATTTTGTAGAATGAGTGAAAATTGGGTAGAAATTTTCTGCAAGTTTTAAAGAAATATATGTGTATATATAGGTCTAGCAGCTAGCCCGGCGTTGCTCAGGCTAGATTATACTTGCAATTGAAAAATCAACTTATGCCAAATTCAATCATTCTGAATCCAATCATCAAGAATCTTGTTAATAATTCGAAACACCGAAAGCATCAAAATTAAAGATAGACCAGGATAAACCCATGCAGCACCGACCTTACCCAATTTTCCGAGTCTTAATATCTCGACAGTTGTAATTGTTATTCACATTTTAGTAACGAACACCCGTTTACGCACTGTTATGAATTTTGGAGGATAAATCAGCTTGCTACTTATTTTAATGCATTTCATATCGACCCAAGTAAAAATTAAATTGTAACTTCAATGTAATGAAATCATACAATATAGCAGCTAACAATTTTATTGAAACTCCAGCGGATAAGACTTAAGATCCAGCGAAGTAGACTAACTGATGCTATGAGGGAACTAAAATTAGAATAATATGCGTTTAAAAATTACTTTTTAGAGACAACACTTCTAAATTTGCCAGTGTCTCCGATGTTACAGATGTACAATGAATTTCTTAATTTATTTCTAAATATTTAAAGAAATTAGTTTTTCAATATTTTATATAAACAAAAATTTAGATTTTTGCATACTTTATTCTATCAATCGATTCAAGCATTGTCCCCGACTTTACGCATGTGTGCAAAATTCTAGATCGATTGGACAAGTAGAACTGTGTTAAATATCGATTATAAGATTTGTAGCGGACAAACAAACAAACATGAAGTGAAGTTAGAAAGAAGCGTTGTAAAAAATAAATCTTACTATACGAAAGCCGGAGCTTGAGAAATGGCTATCACAATTATGCTCTGCATTGTATTTCCAATTCAGTGGTACCAGACTTGGCAGTGAACGCATTTTCTAGCCCATCCTCTAATGAAACAATTATATTGCAGAATTACGCATCACTTGAGATAGGGAGCACATGGTATGTGAGATTCGACGAGAATATCGGAGGTTAAACTATAAATTAAGGTGATAAATCAGATTGGACATTCACGTAAGTGCTATTGTATCCGTTTCAATTCTTCATTATACTAGGCTCAAAAAATGCATATATAAGTTATACAAGGAAAGATTGAAGATTGACATTGCGACACTAACCTTCTAAATTTTTACTGTTAGCTCAATTTAGAAGTTTCTTGAAAGCCGTTCAGATGAATCAAGATGTTTAATAGTGCAATTGAGTACAATTGTTTGGAAATTAATGAATGACCGACCCAACTTCAGTAAGTTAGTAAACTAGGTAAAAGCGCCACAAGGCGTCGAGTATTAAGGCTCAGAAGCAGGAAAAACAACCAAGCACAATTAATGCATCAGAGACGTATTTTAGGTGTTAGGCCAGCCCAAAGGAGTGAAGTGGCATGCATTAAATTGCCAAGGGGCCCATAACATGCATTAAGTCATAATAGTTAATCGGAAGCGAATTGCACTTGCGTTGCTGTGAGTAATACAGCAGCCAAGAACACCATATGAGTTACCTCCTTATCACACACGTTTTTCAAATAATAACGATCCCTAATGCTTCATTGGTTCTCTTGAAATCAATACTAATCTAACTTAATATTTGAGGTCTCCATTGAATTAAAACGGAACATGAATTTTAATATACGGAACAAAATTCCAATATCAAATATTCGTCACCTCCCAGTTTTCAATATCTCAGAATTCCACAAAGAAAAAAAATTCCGTAATATCTATCCAAACTATTTCGATTTTGCGCTCGACAAGCCCCTGAATATTATTAGCGCCAGGCCTCAGACATAAAAACTGTGATAAATTTATAAAACAATGTAATGTTGTAAACGTTTGCCTACTGTACAAAATATACGTGAAGAATGTATTGGGAACTAATGAAAATTATAAGAAATCGATGAAAATGAACGAGTAATTCATTAAATATCAGCACAATGCTAATGCTTGAACACCAAATAGATTTCAAAAACCAAATAAAATATGATCATGGTATTCATTAATGAGAAATAGGGGAAAGTGTATTATAATAACGAATAATACAGATAATAATTAGTAATCTGTAGATACGAAATTTGTAAATTCATTGATTTAGCAATAAATAAATTTAAAACAAACTTTTCTAAAAGCCAGAAACGCAACGAAAACTCAATAACTTTGATTTCTTATTCTTTAAGGTGTCCTTTTACAAACCAACACTGCTCAACTATATATATGAACGACGTACATTATCCCTGCCTTCAATAACGTAATTTCAAACAATTTTGTCCTATAACGTACGTTATTGGCAGCAAGCATCTATTACAAAGACAATCTATTAAATTCGATCAACCATCCTCTAGCAAAGTAGCCGGGTTGAGTATGGCCTTGCATTGTCCCCCTAAGCAACAAATAACTTTACATCAATTCGACGGAGCGAGCATAGACGTTCCATTATTAATTTGCCAAATCATCAAGCCCTCAGTATTCATCCCCTGCGTGGTGAGGCCCCGAGGAAACAGAGGACTTGGAACTTTAAAGATCACAAGCCCAACCCCATTTCCGCAGGTTAATAGTATTGTAATTGAATAAGATCACTGACGGGACACTTTATCCAACGGTCGCCGCCAGCAGAAACGTCCTGCCACGATGGTCATCAAAAATATGAAAATAATTCAACTTTCAAGGCAATTCAAGTGTGAGGCAGTGCCCTCGGTACGACCATAATATAGGTCCTCCACGTCGTTGACGTATCCGGCCATGTTCGACGACAATCGTGCTTTGATAATCCATATTCTTTGTAAAGATAACAGTTGCGGACTCCAGCACCGGAGATGAATATGGGGACTTTTCATGGCAGACCACCTAGCGATAACCGCGTCTAGCCACGTCCATAGAGGAAGGCGGCTCAAGTGAGAGTGAATTAATGGGCAGAGCTGGAGTTCCATTTCAGCTCCGAGTAATGGGTTATAAGAAAAGAGCGCGATCAACGGTCTGCATAAAGTTGGGCCGTACAATGTGAGTCCCGAAAGGTTAATTGAGGACCGGGAAGTTTAATTGGAAACTTGAATGATTGATTGGGGTCCTGGATGATTGATTGGATTCATAGAGGGTTAAATGGAGTCCTGAAAGATTGATGGGAGTTTAGGCAAATATCATCCGCGTTCGTTCGATATTCTTTACTTGTGTTGTAGGTATTCTCTAATTGATTTTTAGTTCTTTCAGAAGTAAATAAATGATACTGCATTTACATAAATATTAATTTCATTCATTTATAAGTATATAAAGAACATTGATATAAATTAAATTATACTAAAAAGTAATGGATTTGTCACCTCTGGAAACAAGTGCTAAAAAGGATCAGAAGTAGGATTAGAATGGAAGAATAAAATCTGTTTTTTCATCAGAATATTGTAAATGGAAAAGTGAATTATTCTCAATTGGTGCACCAATTGAATAATTTAAAATGTCAATTAGGCTGTCAGCCTCGTACGCCTTTGATAGATAATAGATAGATCGAGCGATATAAAATTCAACATACGAACGTCACAATTGGCTAGAATAATGCAGAGATCAAATTGTTGGCTTGTGACACCTGTGTCAGGTCCGGAGGTCGCCGACCAGAGACCAGCAGCATTCCTGAGCTCGAGGCCGCAGCGAACGCAAGCGCGCGCTCTTGCATCAGTCGTAGCCTAAGTCTTTTTCGATCTTTCCGCTCAGGTGAGCGTTTACTGTGCTAAATGTTTTCGATAATTGTCTACCTTGCCGAATAATTGCTAATGAACGAACTTTTTTTTTGCATCGTTCATAAATTCTAAAGAAAAAATCCAATGCTTGGTGGCTGGGCAGAGCCTATTGAATGGATTTATTCCTGAAGTACGGGGTACCTCTGTTCTCTACCACAAGAACCAATTATGTCGTGGTGATGAACCAATATGGAAGAACAAATATAGCGTCTGATAACAGGTACAGTCGAGAAAATAGTAATATAATTTAAGAAATTAGGCATATTCGGTTATTATAAGGTTCCAGGAATATTCATGATGGTTTATTACCTGTTACATCCATTTGTGAAATATTTAAAGGCTTTTCATTCGTATAAATATGCTACTAAGGTAATATACGGCTGAGAATAAAAGGCTTTGTAAAAAGCATGTTATTTAAACGATATGTTATTCTAGACATTTCCCTAAATTGTTAATGAAATGCAGGGGCCGTACTATCAAAAATAGTTATGAATTCGTGACTGTCAGTCAATCATTGACGACTTTTTAAGCTAAACCACCAATTTTGGACGATATATATCGGTCGTTACGTGTACTTCGCCGTTACGTGTACTTATCCTAGTTTTGATAGTACAGCCCCTTATTTAGATGATGCTCTATTGTAGATGAACTGCCATTGCAAATGATGTGCCACTGTTTGATAAGGTTATGGAAATTTAATCGATTGAAAATTGGTTTCAGTGTAATAATTTTATTATTGATCGGTAATTGCACAACATAGATTTAACATTTGCATACTTTTTGGGGATGTTTTAAATAATTTTTGGACTGTTACATCATGAAACAATTTTTTTCTAACAGCTCTTTTGATTATCTTACTCCTATAGCAAAATACTTTAAATTTTGCCATTTTGTCATTTCGCAGTCTCCATTGACTGCATGACGTTATTTTTCACAAGCACACTCACAAAAATTTTCTAAAGTAGTAGGGACATTTTCATTTCTATGTATAATCGGGTGTCACAATTAACATACCTATCGCATCTATTGCTATTTTCCACAGCTGTAGAAATGAATTTAAAA
Source organism: Hyalella azteca (assembly GCF_000764305.2). Taxonomy (NCBI): domain Eukaryota; kingdom Metazoa; phylum Arthropoda; class Malacostraca; order Amphipoda; family Hyalellidae; genus Hyalella; species Hyalella azteca. Next base: position 65,841 of record NW_025939256.1, on the reverse strand, counting down.
CCATCAAACCGAACCGACTCACCGAGCGATGGGTAGTTGTGAAACTGTCACTTTGTTCTAGTATTTATTGGTCAATATCATATTTAATTAAAAAATCCTCGTCTCATGTATACTCGTTTGCGAGTTATAAATTGTGAAACCTTTTTAAAAGATGTTTCCGTTATTTATAAATGATCATTAATTTTAGCATCATATTAGTGTAAATTATATATATTGTTGATGTATCAAGTTATGAATTCTATATACTTTAATATAAGTTTCTGGGATTGAAATTCTGAAAACATTCCGCTAGTAAATTATAATAACGCCGCATCAATATCAAATTATACCCGCTTATAAACAACAAATATTCTCTAAAAGACATGGCTGACACTACCATGTGCTTGCAATGTGGGGTGGAGGATACCATAGAGAATTTTCTCCTGGCATGCATACAGTTTTGCCTGGAGCGTCAGGTGCTGTTAACTACTGTAGCGGACCTCACTTCAAACTATAAGTAATGAAACTAGCGACAAAGTATAAACTAGCGACATGTAGCAAGCACAGTACAAACCGTAGCGGCATAACCTCGTTTAGGCAACACTGCATTCACACGCTAATCCACTAGTTTCCGCCTATTAGCTCGGTCGCTTTACCACCGGCCGAGTCGCCGACGCCCAAACAACACCACGATGTGCTATACTCAGCTTAGGCTCATTGCCTTCCAAATTTCTCTCTTGTGTTTCACTCATTATAGCTGTGACGGATGTGATCTAGGGAAGGTGCGGGATTTTTATTTTAGTCATTGAATGCCAGTTTTAACTCACGTGTTAACTTGCATACTTGTCCAACTCAAATCATGTGTTCAATATTAACCGAATTCCACTTCACTGCAAATCACGTCAAGCCTCGTGTTTGCTGCGCCTGTAACATCACTACTACAACACGTCCTTTCCACTACACCATGTGCATCTCTCAACTCCACGTGCATCTCGCCACTCCACATGCTACTCCACGTGCATCTCGCTACTCCACGTGCTACTCCACGTGCATCTCGCCACTCCACATGCTACTCCACGTGCATCTCGCTACTCCACGTGCTACTCCACGTGCATCTCGCCACTCCACATGCTACTCCACATGCATCTCGCTACTCCACGTGCTACTCCACGTGCTACTCCAAGTACTAGTATCTACTAGTAGTATCATCCACGTGCTCCTGACACCTCGTCATCCTACGTACCCTGGTCTCCCAGTTCGTCCCGTGGCCGCCATCATCAAGCAGGTCACGTGGGCTTAATATCGCATGGCTCCAAATAAGTTAACTGCTCATTTTACCCAACCAATTTTTATCTTGCCTATTCTTTTAATTTCAATCTGTCTCATTCAAAACCTAAAAGCGGATCCCGACGTTGTGAGCTTTTTTACAATAACAAACATTAATGGATCACATTATCACTTCAATCCCGGGCTATGAACGTTCTTTGAGATGAAACTGACATAAATTAAATGTGGACGGTAAAAATTAAACCCCCACACTTGGTCTGAACCGCATCCATATTTTATGAAGGATGAGTGTCCTGACGAGATGTGTGGAAGAAAGGGTGGCGCAGCTCGATTGCCTCTTCCCTGGACAGCTCCAGCGGTTTGGTTAATTTTCTTTACAATAAATCCTAAGAGATTTAATACTTATTTAAGAGAGTTATTACTAAGAGAGTTATTATTATTAAGAGAGTTATTATTATTAGGAGAGTTATTCTTATCATCGACACGTTATTTTCGTAGCATATGCATTCACCTGTTCCTAGTGGCCTCTCAGTCAAACGCCGTTTTGTCAGTTGGAGTAAAAGTTAGCTGCTGTTATAGTCAAAACTTTCGGTTATTATAAAGTATCAGTGATAGGTAGTGTTATCTGCTGGTACACTGTTAGAAAAATTCCCGTTAACGGTATTACCGGCGTTTCAGTGGCCGGTCGGCACGTGAAAAGAAACACCCTATCGCCGTTTTTACTCTAATTTACACTAGAAATCAGTAAAACATCTGATAAAAACGGCGAAACAGTTCATTTTTACGGGGCGACCGGCCACTAGAATGCCAGTGGGACCGTTTTTTCACCATTTTTTCTAACAGTGTAAGCTGCAACTATTAACCTCTTTTTTGATGACAAAAAAGTTTATAAACTACTGACAGAGATTTTTAGAGCGCATGTTAACAATAATTATCGTATCGAGATATAGAGATAATAGGGATATGAAGAAGATTTTTAACCCGAAATACTGATGTCACTGTAGCGCCATGCTTAGCTGTACTGTATGGGCAGTGACGGCGGCACCGCGATGAAGGAGCTAGTCGGGGGTTCGAACACTGGGAAGCTCTGTTAATTTCTCGATGTCGCTGGTGGGCGGCGCTTGATCGCCGTCAAAGGTGGTGCTTCCAGCATGGCCTTGGTTTGGTGTCTTTGTTTAAACGAACCCTGGGTAGTTGTTACCTGTGGGATCTTGATGCTGACAAATGCTGAGATGCCGTGGCTGGCTGCTGTGGGGGTGGTAGATTTGTTTGCTAAGATTCACCATGATTGGCTGCCTCCTCATCTTAGAGTAGTACAAGTTTGAGCTGGCAGGTATTGTGACTCATTATAACGCTATAATACATTTTTGTCTTCTAATTATATATTTTTACTTATGTTAATACTTTAGGCATTAATTTCCATTTCTTGCGTGACTTCACCATATCTTATCTTTATCTTTTACGGAATTGCACAATATCCCTGCAGAATCATTTCCTTGCCCGTAAATACTCATTAATTAGGTGATAGCATTGCATTATTTATTCAAGTAAATGAATCACATAAACATCCCCGTCAGCCAAAACACCTCACGCTGTAGCGGGATAACTATGCTCCATACACGACGTTACAGGGTCTCTGCCTACGGACCCTAGCGTACGAGGATTAATCAAAGTGGCTCAGCGAATCTTCAATGGACACAAGGTATATTTACATTTCACGGAGAACTCGCAGCCACGACAAAGGACTACAAACTTAATTCTGTGGGGCTCTCCTTGAGCAAGTTGCAAGTACGTCTGGATTATCCGAAGTTTCCCGGTAAGAAACTGGTTCATCATCAAACTCAAAGAGAGGGGCCACTAGTTCAGGACACTTCCCGAGCCGGTGATCACGACTACGGCAGAGGAAACACTCTTCTTCGCTCAAACACTTCGCGAAGTGTGCCCCCGCACTTCGCATTTATTGCAGGTTTTACGATTGGAGTTCGTAAAGACTAATGTCTCTGTCAACTTTAAGCGCTGACCACCATCACAACTACGCCGGAAATTCTGTGCCGAAGTAGCGCATGCCAATCATGAGGATCTGCATTTTTCGAAATCCACCGGAGGTGGTGGCAGAACTGTCGGTAACAAGCTAGACGAAACTGGTGGGGAAAAAACTGGCATGGATTCTATTACCGTTGCTTCCTTCGCGACCGCCGCCGTCGGGGGACACTCCATTTCAAGAAGAGGGTACACATTCGACGCAGAAGCAGCGATGAGCATGTTTCCAGAATCGCTAAGTGGGGCTCTCCTTGAGCAAGTTGCAAGTACGTCTGGATTATCCGAAGTTTCCCGGTAAGAAACTGGTTCATCATCAAACTCAAAGAGAGGGGCCTGTGGCTCAGCGAATCTTCAATGGACACAAGGTATATTTACATTTCACGGAGAACTCGCAGCCACGACAAAGGACTACAAACTTAATTCATTCAAGTTTACAAGTACGGACATTATACAGACAATTAGACACAGATATTTACAGACATTACAAAGTGTAGTATATCGATGTCATGATTACTTCTGTGGAGCTGTAAGGGAATGCGGTGTAATATTGTTAGGGAAGGGTGCAATTTATACAAATCAGGAATTATCATTTTAGTTGACATAATTATTAAATTTGTATTTTGAGTTTACCGTTTGCGTTCAAACTTTTCCGGACTTAATGTTTCATCATTTCACTCTTTTGTTCGTTCTTGTTTTAGAGATGAAGCACTAGACGAAGCAACGCATTGCACATACCCGTTAAAATACAACGTGCGGAAAACTCAGTGTATTTTATACATACTAAACTGCAAGACAGTGCTCGAGTGATAAGACGTAGTTCCCCAGCACACCAGCAATCTATTGTCTTTAACTTAGTTCCATAATACACTCATTCAGTGACCGAATATATTTTTGAATTGCGTCTTTTCGACCAAATCCCAAATAATTTTAAATAAATACTCAACGCATTTTCGAAATAAATTTTGTTTTGATAGGAAGTTGTCCTCGAAAAAGGTTGCAAATTAATAACATAACGTATCTTGATTCTTGAAAGTCATTTTAATACAAAGCTTGAAATACAGTTGATATAATTCCAGAGCCAACATTTTGTTCCGAAAGAGATTACGTATAAGAAAGTCATTCTTCATATGATTCCACAAAAACTTCGTTCAATTGAAAGCTGCGGAAGCCATGGTTGATTTAGTCGATTATGAGATTTTGATTCCAAGCATCGCACCGCAAATGCATATTGATTGACAGCCAGTCGTATTCACACGGCTGAATAGCACAGTATAAGTTATACAGTATACAGTAGTTATCTTGCATGTAGTCGCTGCCAGTTTTTACTGCCTTGTGACAAACTTTCGTAAACCGCAAACCATTTGCATATCATTAATTGTTTTCATTTTCACAAGTGACTTCCCTCTTGAGCGATGATGAACGCTCGCGATATCAGCAAGCAGAAATTTACCCTTATCCTTTTCTTGGAATAGGAATTGTTGCATAAGAATTTTATTCGCCTGCTCAATTCAAACAAAAAATTCAATTGAAGCATAATTATCAATGGAACGTATTAATACGCAGCTACTCGAGTATTTATTTTCTTCTATTAAAGCACATAGATTTGAGTTGTTCTTCTTTTCCGCTGTTGTACTTCCCAAAGTCTCCGGCCAACATTCTGCCAGTATTACTGGACAACTTGTAATGGGCAGAACAGAAACACACCAATGCAGCGATGATGTTTATTGGTTCAACACAACACAGGAAAGCCTCAAGAAGGCAGGTGAGGAAGGCGTGAAATACCAGCTCTATATCAAGAGCAAAACTATTTCACTCTTCACGCAAGGCTAAAATATCAAGAAAAATGTGCGTATTGTAGTAGCCGCCTCAGTGCTTCTCAACATTCCTGCAGGGATGTGTTGGGGCCGATGCAGAGAGCTTGTGTTTCATCCAAATACCCGCAGTCAATCGGAAAAAGATCAATCCAATAGGTGTTGAATTCAGCACATTTCCGAGAGGGAGAGCCATTGTCACGAATGGTATTATTCTGGCCGTCCGGAAGCCAGCGGTAGTAGCCCCCTTCTCCACGCTGCGTGTTGATATAGAAGAAGAAACCTATGTCTGAAATATATTAATAATTATTTAACGCCTATTGATCATTGAAATTCATCAGTGAGACTTGTCTCTTATAGTCATTCTTAGCTGAGGCTAATTTAAAACTAGTATTTAAAACAGATGGAAAGGACGGATGGAAGTTGTGTTGTATGATATAAAACTGTTTGTGGTGGTATCGCGGTACCTATAGAAAAAATTTAACACAACATGAGTTTCCAGAAAGAGAAAAAGGGTATGGAAAAGAAGCTGGAGACTTGAATAGGTGCATAGCGAATATTTAGGTTAGTTGAAGGAGTATGGGGTTGGGTTAGGTTTAGGAGGCGAAGAGATCCCGCAATTTTTCTATAAGGTTTGCGCGGAGGATGGATGGGAGGATGATGGTTCATTATTAACATTATTTACATATTTGAGAACTATTAGGCAAAAATATATTACGTGCAATTCTCCATATACATGGGTTTCACATTTTAAAAATATGTTAGGGTTGTATTATTTTTTCGAAGTATATGACATAATGAAGGTGAAAGTGACGATGGGGTGATAATGATGAGGGTAATTTCTGAGGTAAGCGAGTCACGCGATACTCAAGAATGTTGTTGGGCAGGCAGCAATCATATTGATAAAAGGCATTCAGTCTCGTCATTACTATGAGTCATTCTCGGTGTGTTTCGGCAGTCAGTAATCGTACCTTGGATACCTGCACCATTACGCGTTCATTTATAACTGACTTACAAGTGCGGCATGTTCCGTCGTGTAGATGCTTTTGGTTTTTTTTTTTTTAATAGTCGATATGTGTACAAGGGTATATATAGGTGGGGACTAATGCCCGTAATTTGGAACTTTTGAATCTCCGGTGCTGTACGCAATGATGTATTGATTGAGATAGTAAGTCGGTTAAAGAGCTTTTGGTCATTTATTGTGATGGTGGACTAGGTTCTTCACGCTTCTTGAAGGAAGACTGTGTTTATGGTGGGTTTCAAACATTGTTCGTGCAGTGCTCTAAAGAGTCTAGTCGATACCGATGTGTGCTTGTGATGAATATTAGTGCTTTGTTTTAGACTTTCTGCAGTTGTGTTATGAATGCTCTAGATAATGTGTATAAGGGTATTAGGGCAAAATGGCATTCATGCATTCTTACAAATGCATGAATGTGCGTTAAACTGCGTTTTGCGTTGGGAGCGAAGAGGACAACCGGAATCTGTGTATTTTTGGTAGGTTTGTTAATTAAGCTGTCGATTTTCTGGCTGTTATATCAGCATGAGACCGAAAACCAAATGATGCTAAGTTTAGGCCTAAGACTGTTAATTCCTTTGATCGTGTACCTATGGGCAATGGGAGATGTGTATGAAAATTTATGATGTGTTTTGCCTTCTGATAGGTATGATTTTAAACTTTTTCTGTACGCCCTAATTAGCCTCTTGTTTTCATACGTCTTACTGTTAAATGCATTTTGTGTGTGTAATTTTGCGTGGGCGTGTGGCTGAAGCCTGAAATTTTTTGTTGTATCATCAGAAAAAGCAGTTGGGATATTGATGTTTTGAATAAGGTATGTACAATTATTGGGGGTTAATGAGAGACGATCTTACGGTGAGGCATAAGGTACGTTTTATTTTTGGGTGAGAGGGATAGAATCTTTTATGTAGATTGGTAAAGGCTATTACTTTCCTGGCTCTTATGTGGGGCCAAAAAACCGTGTGATGTGATGAAATGCAATCCTCAGTCACTTCCTTTCGTTGTGCATGGGTAGTGTGTACACTCAATGAATATGTCAGATATTTTGCACCCGGCGATAGGGATTAGGGATGACTATAAACTTGGTTCTGTTTGTCCTGATGAGCCATTTATTTTCGAATGTATTCATCTATTTGATGGCGTATTGTACCTGTTTCGCTGCGTATGTGTGTGGGTATCGTTCGTCCGTCTGTTATCTGTGTAATGTCTGCTAATGCAATATACTTCGTGTTGGGGAGTGGCGGTGAGATGTCGTGAGTGTAAAAGCTGTATAGGGTGGGTGAAAGACAAGCCTCTTAGGGGACACGTGAGTGTAGTTGTAGAGGTGGACATACAGGGTCCGCCATATTTATGGGAATGGATGTTTGCTATATAAAATAAATTGGATTCTAGAAGACTTTTCTTTTATAATGAAGCTTAATATCATCTTAGGATCATCTTTCTATTTTATATTGCAGAAGTCTAAGGTGTCTAAATTTACCATTACTTATGGCAGGAGATAGAAATGCAATTGAAACCCTTCATGAAAGGGGCGAGAGTAATTCAGTCATTGCAAAAAAGCTCCAAATTCGTCGTGACACTGTAGAAGGTGGTAAAAATATTCAACGAAACTGGTGAAACATGCAATCGACCTGGTCAAGGAAGTAAACGAAGTGTCCGAACAAAACAATTGGTCAAAAACACGGGGGAGAAGTTGAGGAGAAACCCTCGTCGCTCAGCTGCAAAATTGGCTGCAGAAGCAGGAGTCAGTCAGACATCAATGCGTAGAGTCCTCAAAGATGACCTCAAAGCCTTCCCTTACAAGATGCAAACAAGACATGAACTAACAGTCATGTACAAATGAGGCTCGAAAGGTGCCAGCACATTCTGGATCTCATTGAGGATGACACGCTGCCAAACTTGGTGTTCAGTGACGAGAAAAAATTTGACATTGAACAAAGCGTAAACCATCAAAACGGCTGAGTTTGGAGTCGGGATGGATCTGTTGCAACCAGAACAGCAACACGACGTCAAAATCCCATGTCCGTGATAGTTTGGGCCGCGGTAACCGCCACTGGGAGGTCCCCATTCGTTTTTGTCCCCTCAGGAGTGAAATTGAACAATCAGTGATGCATTTTGGAAGCTGTGCTGTTACCTTGGGCCCGTAAACACTTCAACGGCTCACCATGGAGTTTTCAACAAGACTCTGCTCCATCACATGGCTCAAACATGACCCAAAACTGGATTCATGGTCACATCCCAATGTTCATTAGCAAAAATGAATGGCCCTCAAGAAGCCCTGATTTGAATTCTCTCGACTTTTCTGTGTGGGCTTTTTTAGAGAGTAGGGTCTGCAGAACACCTCATGATTCTTTGGATAGTTTGAAGTCTAAATTGACACGAGAATGGGATTTGATCCCTCAAGAAATGCTGCTTGTCTCCTGTGAAGCTTTCCTGTGTAAATTGGAGGCCGTCATTAAAAATAAGGGTGGTAATATTGAATAAATATGTCTGTGAATCGTTTAGGTAATTCTTGGCTATTAGCTTATCCAATAAAAAACAATGCACCAGTTTGTTTCATTGAGAAATAACGAAAAACACGCGTTGCCATAAATATTGCGGACCATGTATGTGATTACCTATATTAATGGATGCTCTTCTATTTGTGAGGTAGCCTGCTAGTGTTTTTGTAAGTGGCGGGTGGAGATTGAGTTGAATTAATTCGGTAGGAGCGGCTCACTCTCTGTGTGCCTAAAGCCAGCGAAGCGGACGCTATACTTATACTCTCCACCATTGATATGCTGCTGCTTTATAATCACGTACAGGCGGGTTTGAGGTCAAAGATTTCACTCGAGCCATTTTTCCCAGGAGCTCACCCGATAGAATCTCATGAAAATTGGCATAGACCCGTACGCATATTTTGTGTACCAAATCTTCTTGTCGGATTTCCGAAATTTTCACTCCTTCCCCCATAATCCCCAAAAAATGGGTGAATTTGGTCAAAAAATTAACTAAAATGAGGTTGCGGAAACAATCACAGCTCGAAAAGTTGCAAAGTTTGAAATCAATGCGCTTGATTTCAAAAGAAAGGTTAAAGACTGGAGTGTGTTTGGGATTTCGAACGATTTTTTGTCGTGTCAAAACTTCATCCCCAAAATGGGGGTCAAAGTTAACCCAGAAAATTTCCTTTTCGGCCATTTTTCGGTGGTCTTTCAACTCTCACGGCCAAACCGTAAGGATTTTTGAAATTCTGACTACATATTCTCNCTGCAACACTACCAGCGGCGAGAAGCAAGCAACAGCATCGTGCATCAGGTGGCCCAAATGAGGGCGGATGAACGATAATCAGAGGCGACGATCCATCGTGGCCTGGGACTGCTGTGTCCCAAACAAATACTAAGGATACGACGTACGATGACCACCGGCGTGCAGGAGTAGGCAGCGCTCGTAAATGTGACTAGTAAGTTGAGAAATTGGGACCGTAGAAGTTTTGAAGCTGTGTTTTTTGCAACGGTCAGCTAAGTATTTGAACTTTTTGCACTGTTTACTTTGATAGAGGAAAACCGACACCTAGGTTATTGAAACTTTGTGTATTTAGGCCGGAGTTCGCATTTCCAACACGTTCAGTGAGTGTTGGAAATGCGAACTCCGGCCACAATCCTGCACGGTATGAAAATAGAACAGGTAGGAAATTAAACACGTCGTAAAATATACGTCATTGGCTGAGGTTAGGTTCAGGCGAGGAACAAGTTCTGGCGATCATGACAAAGGGTGGTTAGGTTAGGTTTGATCGGGTTAGGTAAGGCAGAGTTAGTTCAGGCAAGGTTAAGTTAGGTTAGGATAGGTTAGGTTAGGTTGGGTTAGGTAAGGTAAGATTAGGTTAGGACAGGTTAGGTTAGGATATGACAGGCTGTGTTCAGTTCGCTTAGGTTAGGTTAGGGTTTTCTGACTAGGTAACACTAATGTAAGATTGTTTTGAACACTAATGATACACACAGGAAAAGGGAAAATGCCACAATTGGGGGATTGCTGAGCGTAGTAGTAGGATATGTGTGGCAAGAAGAAGAGAGAAAAATAAAAAAAGTAAAAAAAGTATAGCGGCTGATCTGGTTTTTGCTGGAGTCCGGTGTGCCAGATCTTATCGACGACCTTGGTCACATACCGGAGCACTACCGGGTGTCCCCCCCAAAAAAAACGAAATTCAACTTGGAATGGCTGTAACTCGAAAAGTAATAGAGTTTTTGGAATGTCAGGATTTATTCCCTATGTTTTTCTCCATCTCTCCACCAAAAATCAGACAGATCGATATAGCCATAAGCGTTTGATAGAACTTTCAGTGACATGTGCTAAAATCGTGCTTGCGCAAAGTTTTAGTAAGATGACTAAGATCATTTTGCATAATCATTATTTTGTCTTGGCATGTTTTCTTTTCGCCGTTTTATTTTTTGTATATTTGGTGAGAGGCAATCATGACAATCTTTGGTGAGAGACAATCATGGCAATCTTTGGTGAGACACAATCATGGCAATCTTTGGTGAGAGACAATCATGACAATCTACCAAAGATTGCCACGATTGTGTCTCACTAAAGATTGCCATGATTGTCTCTCACCAAAGATTGCCATGTTTGTGTTTCACCAAAGATTGCCATGATTGTGTCTCACCAAAGATTGCCATGATTGTCTCTCACCAAAGATTGTCATGATTGCCTCTCACCAAATATTGCCATGATTGTGTCTCACCAAAGATTGTCATGATTGTCTCTCACCAAAGATTGCCATGATTGTCTCTCACCAAAGATTGTCATGATTGCCTCTCACCAAATATTGCATGTTTTTGTCTCACCAAAGATACAAAAAATAAAACAGCGAAAAGAAAACATGTCAAGACAACGTAAGATTATGCAAAATGATCTTACTAAAACTTTGCGCAAGCACGATTTTAGCACATGTCACTGAAAGTTCAATCAAACGCTTATGGCTACATCGATCTGTCTGATTTTTGGTGGAGAGATGGAGAGAAACATAGGGAACAAATCCTGACCTTCCAAAATTTTTAACTCTATTACTTTTTGAGTTACAGCCATTCAAAGTTGAATATCGTTTTTCTGACACCCGGTATACCTGTTGTATGTCTCTTGATAAGGTGTATGACGATTGTTTCGTGAAATGTGGCTAATGCTGTGTAGTTCCCTCGGTGTTTTCCAAATCCGTGTTGTCTTGTGTTGTGTGCGTTGTAGATAGTGAGTTATTCGTATAAACTTTGTTCAGCATTTTATCTAGGAGCTTCCCGTGTATATCTAATAGTGAGATTGGTCTGCAGTTTTGGCCTTGATGTTGTGAGGTGTTAGGTTTAGGGAGGAAAATCATTGTGGCGTGTTTGAGCGAGCCTGAAAAATAGCCGGCAGTTTTGACTGATTTTATAATGCATATGCATAGCAGGTAGCGTATCATCGTTTTGGGGGATGTTTGAGCTGAAGGGTTGTGATGGCAGTGGGGCCCGGTGCTTTCTAGTTAAATGTGTTCAGAGTTCGCTGAAGTTCTTCTTTAATGGTGACGGGTGGGAAGTTTACAGGGTGAAGCCGAGTAAGGTTGCCGCGGCTGTATGGATGAATTAGGTGTGTATTGTTCGTATGGTGTGGATGTGTTTGATGGCGAAATGTGTTGTGATTGAGCCCACTAAGGGTAGTTCATGTCCAATCTGCCGTAAGTCTTGCAAAGCACCAAAAGCCGTTAAATGCAACAAATGTCGTTCGTTTATACACCTTCGTTGTACAGCGCTCCCGCTTTACGTTCTCGTGAGGCTTGACTCCTACCCCCACCCCCACAATTACTTCTGGCCCCACTCTCCTCCCTGCTCAAACCCCCCATTCCACATTGCTCCCAACCCTATCATGAACCTTTTGGATTTGGAGATCTGTTTGCCATCATCTTGTCCAACCTTACCCTCCTCCCAAGAAGCCTATGTACCCTCAGGCAGACCGCGAGTTAAAAAAGGTGTTTGCTGGAAACACCTTCAATAGAAATGTGAATACGGGAAGAACGGTGAAGGATGCACATTCTCACACCCTAGAATGTGTTATAAATTCTCTGATTATGGAAGCGGTCATCCCAGAGGGTGCAAAGAAGGTAAGGATTGCCCCTTCTATCATCCAACGCTGTGCTGGAGTATCAGGAACAGAGGGGACTGCACGAGAGAAAACTGTCGTTTTCACCACAACAAATCAAGAAAACAAAGTGGTAAAAACGGCAATAGAGCGAGAACCAGTGGTATGCTCTCACAGCAAATGGCGATGCCCACCGCACAGCCTGCCCCTCGCGCTCAGGGAAGACAGAGCAACGCTGAGAGAAACACAGTTGGAATGAGAGGTGATGTACGAGGTGGAAATGAACGGAGTCAATGGAGAAGGATAGATGACTTAGCTAATCCACTGATTAGCCGATGTGTACGGGGCAGAGAAGCACGTGAGGAGCATGAGGTTACCCTCAGTGCTTTTATAGACATGGAGGACCAAATGCAATATCAATTGGAAATGATGCAACTCCAGATAAAAGAGCTTCTAGATCAGGGACGCCTGGCAGATCGGTGTCGCTGCAGGTAAGAACACCAAGAAGGGAAGAGTCTGGCATCCTGCTGGCCAATATCGAGGGGCTCTTCCCACGAAGAGCGCGCCACAAGATTGGCGTGCTGAGAGAGATTGCCGACGAGGGTGGGATCTTTATGATTGCACTAACGGAGTCGCACCTAAGTAAGGATATACTGGATGCAGAAATTGCAATGGAAAGCTTTCAACACTATCGTGCGGACCGAATTGGAGGGAGGAAGAAGGGAGGAGTAATTGTTTACCTTAGGAACTCACTCGCAAGAAGCACGGTGGAATTGAGATCGGAATCTGGAAACTCTGATGGATTTGTTGAACCCGTACTACTCCACGTAAAAAACTTTACCTCTGCGTAGCCATAGTCTATAGACCGCCTGCTTGCCCGTCGGAAAATTTTAACAAAACCCTGGAGGAAATAGACACCAGGGTGGCTGGACTGGGTGAACCAGCCCCCAGCCTGATAATGGGGGAGACTTCAATCTCCCACGTATCCGATGGACAAGTCTGGGCGACGTAGAGGTTGGTGACCGCGACAGAAGTCAAGAAGCCAAACTAGTGAAGTTCGCTGCGGAGCAATTGCTCAGTCAGCAGGTACGGTTGCCGACAAGGGAACGAAATATCCTCGATCTCTTCTTTACCGATAATGAAAGAATGGTGGTTGACGTTCGGGTTGAAGAAACCTCACTGTCAGACCACTGACTGGTGAGGGTGGATACGAACATTCGAACTGATACCCAGCCCAGGGCTATACCCCAAAATAGACTGGCAGAACTTAACTTTCACCATCGAAGAACAGATTGGGAGGCAATATGGAATGAACTTGACGAAACTGACTGGAGAGAAGAGTTTCACGATATGAATGCAGAGGAAATTTACACAAAACTTTGTGAGAAATTAGCACAGGTATGTGTGCGTAATACCCCGAGAAAAACGGGATCCAAAGTCCGCAGCATTCCGGGAGACCGACGAATCCTCATGAGAAAACGCACACGTTTGAATAAACAAATAGCTGAATCCGCTAGTGATCTGAGGAGACAGAGACTAGTAGATTTGCACAATGAAATTGAACTCAGGTTGCAGGACTCCCATAGGATAGAAGAACAAGCTGCCGAGGAACAGGTAGTGGAGGTAATCAGAGAAAACCTGAAGTACTTTTTCAAATACGCCAAGTCCAGGCTAAAATAAAGACGCCAGTGGGCCTGCTAGAGGATAACGATGTCCTTGTCGGAGATGACCAGGGTATGTGTGAGTTACAGGGATCGCAGTTTGAATGTCTTAAGTAACCATCGCTACTCAAGGGAGGAGAATTAAATCGAAGTTCTCCAGGAACTACCAGGAGGAAAAGGGTTGGAGAACATTGAGTTTGGGCCAGATGATATGGAAATAAGTATCAAAGAATTGGCGACGTTATCAGCACCAGAACCCGATGGAATTCCGGCAGTGCTGTTGAAGAAGTGTGTTGGAGCACTGTAGGCTCCGATCACAATGCTCTGGAAAGCCTCGACGATGGAGGGAATTATTCCCGAGGGCCGAAAAGTGGGACTGATAACGCCAATCCACAAAGGAGGTGCGAGGGACAGACCCCAAAATTACAGACCTGTGAGTCTGTGACCTTGACCTCACATGTGATCAAGGTTTTTGAGAAGGTAGTAGTCAGGAGGCTTGTCCGGTATATGGAAGAGGCTGACCTGTATAATAACGGACAACATGGTTTCCGGCGTAATCGTTCCTGTTTGTCGCAGTTACTGGAGCACCATCACCGTCTAGTGGCCCAGCTGGAAGAGGGAGCTGGCGTGAACGTGGTATACCTGGACTTTGCTAAAGCTTTAGACAAAGTTGACCATGGGGTGCTCTTTAGAAAGCTGAGGCTGTTGGGGGTAGGAGCAAGCCTGTTGAGGTGGATCACCAACTTTTTTGCAGATAGAGAACAAGCTGTCGCAATTGGAAACTCGAAATCGAGAGAAGCGAGGGTGGAAAGCGGAGTTCTGCAGGGCTCAGTTCTTGGACCGATCCTCTTCCTCATCCACATTGCCGCTATAGACTCGGAACTCACCCACGCATCTACATCGTCATTTGCGGACGATACAAGTGTGCTGACGAGGATCACAGATGACCTAGACTGCTAGAGATTACAGGATGATCTATCGTCAATCTACGATTGGGCCCTAGTGAACAATATGCAGTTTAACGACACCAAGTTCGAAGTGATGAGATACAGAGTCCGCACAGAGATCGGGATGCCGCATCGCTACTTGGCATCAGATGGCACAGAAATTGAGGAGAAGCAACTAGTTTGAGATCTCGGAGTATTGATGAGTACTGAAGCCACGTTCGATGCCCATATCGAGGAAATAGTCGCGCGCTGCCGGCAACGGATGGGTGGATATGGCGGACATTTCGAACGAGAAAAGCAGCACCAATGATTACACTCTTCAGAGCCCTCGTGCTCCCCAAACTTGAGTATTGCTGCCAACTTTGGTCGCCACTCAAGGCGGGTGCGGTGCGGAACCTGGAGGCAGTGCAGAGGACCTTCACGTACAGGATCAGTGGCATGAGAGAGCTGAACCTGAATTACTGGGGAAGGCTGAAACACCTGGGATTGTTCTCACTGGAGAGGAGAAGTGAAAGGTATATCATACTGTACACTTGGAAGATAATAACCGGACTGGCTCCCAACTTTTAGAGTGAGACCTCCAGAATAGTGACACGTTACAATGAAAGGAGAGGGAGACTGTGCGAGGTTCCCCCATTTAATAACCAAGCCGCGGTCAGAGTACAGACTCTTCGTGAGGGATCACTGTCCGTGGTAGGACCGAGGCTCTTTAATGCCTTGCCAAAAGCGCTGAGAGGAGGGAAGTTTACCCTTGCAACATTCAAGAGACGACTGGACAAGTGGTTGAGAAAGATCCCGGATTGTCCAGTAATGGGAAACCACCCTCAGTAGGTGACAAGCAACAGCATCTTGCATCAGCTGGCCCAAAGGAAGGCAAATAGACGGAACACGTCCAACGTTACATCCAGGACCAGAGGGCGGGATGACCTGCCAAACGACGACTCGGAGACGGAGGACGACGAAGGTGGAGCATCAGCTTGACCGTTGACTACGAAGTCCTAAACTCATCAGAAGGTCACAAGGTCATGTCAAAGTCTTCGTTCTCGATGTCGTTATGGGTGAAAATGTCTTGCTAGTGCTTGCAGAAGATGGGTTCTTTTCGTTCTGGTGTTATATTTTCTATATTGTTGTTTTGTAGGTATGGGACGGCTTGTTTAGTGTTGGAACCTAGTATGCGTATTAAGGAAGACCATAATTTTTTGGGATCTATTTATATTTCCGAAGTGTTGGTGAGGTCTTGTCATCTTTGTGCTCCGAGGTGTCTGTATGCAGTGTGTAGTTGTTGACGTGAGGCGATGAGTTGTCCGTGCAGTGCTATTGATGGGCCGTAGGTGTGAAAGTCTGGACGAGTGACTTAATATTGTGCTTGTATGAGTAATGTTTCTTGAGTGGGCTTGATACCAGGAATGATGTGATGTGTTATGGTTGGAATCGAAGTTTCAGTGGCACTTTGTCTGTGTTTTATTTAATTTTCCAAGTATTTGTCTATTTCTGCTGGTATTTGGTGGATTGTGCGAGTCTGCGTGCTGTAAAAGGGTTTGTTTGTATAAGGTGCCCTTTGCTCTATGGAAGGAACTACGTGGTCAAATGGATGTTTGTATGGGGTTTTCAGTTATGCATGGTGGCTCTAATGGGAATGTGATAGGTTGGTGTGATGTATATTGTTCCTATTGTGATGGGTCATTGTTGAGTGTTAACTGTTATGGCAAGTATGTCCGTGTGGTTGTTGTCGTGAAGTATGAAATGGGATGTTACTAATGCTCTACCGGTACTATTCTATTGCTATTCTTGGAGACTATTTTATTACTAATGCTCCGCCGGCGTGTATTGCATTGTTTATGTTGCAGCGTTAGACGCTGTAGTATCGTGAGCGGAATATTGTTGTCAGTAAAAAAGATCGTTGATCAGTTTTATGTCGGGATCAGTGCGGTTTTAAAATTTTACTAATGGAAATATTTTTTTGTGCCAGTATCGAACGTTGTGTTGTATTGTTTACAGTTGGTTTTGGGGGATTATTGAGGGTAGGGCGATGGTGTTTAGATGTAGATATTGTTTCGTCTAATTAGTAGTTATGGTTGAGTGTCTGTCCATGCTTCAGAAGATGTCGTGAGGAATGATAATAATATAATAATATTGCGGATTCAGCGTTTATGAGGCCGTAGGCCTTTCGCCGATTCTTAACATCGCAGAACATTCACAGCTTGCTGCGGTCTCGAACTCGCAACTCACTGCTACAATTCTTCAGTACTTAACCACCCGGCCTCCTCGCCGATTCTGACCAGAAGCTGGCGCACAAAGCTGGGATCGAACCCGCACCTCTCTGCGCCAATCTTGTTACTCTAAACTGAAACCACTGTGTCTGTTGAATTTTAGCTTGTAGCGTCGAAAATAGTCGATTATTTTGGGAGTTTAGGTCCTCAGTTCGTCTGAGGACCTAAAGGACCTCTGAGGTCCTCGAACTGAGGACCTCAGTTCGTCTGAGGAGTTTTTCCTCAGTTCGTCAAACTACCAGGTGCTGCATGTGAGGGACTTCAGGGATTGGGTTGGGGTCGTTGTCACTCCTGAACAGTCTAACGGTTATTTTTTCGTCGATTCCTGGCACAAAGAAAAGCAATTCCTTGTACTTCTCGTCACTTATTACAACGTTTTTCTTAGTTTCGCTTCTTCTCTGTCTGTCATCAAAAATTCAAACCTTAATTTAGAGCACTTCTGAAGATCCTAGAAACTTGAAATTTGGGATGCATGCTTATGCTGCCTAACAATTCAAGATTTGATCATCGGAAGTAATAATTAAAAAAAATTTATTTAAAAAAAATTAAAAAAAAACTAAAAATTCATGGTTGGGAATAGTTTTTTTCGAACATCCAGAATTGCCAACCCTGGAAAATGATTTGAATTGTTAAAATTGCTAAACTAAATGGTAGAAAATAAATATATATAAAAAAACATTTTAAAACCCACATTTTTCTGGTGATTAGAAAACTAAAAACAATGAAATAAAATAAATAAAAAAACTTTTAAAAACCACGTTTTCTTAACGGACAAAAAAGAAAAACATTAACTCTTACTTAACATTACATAACATTCTACATAACTTAAATTTTATGTAAGAGTTAATCTTTTCTTTTTTGTCCGTTAAGAAAACGTGGTTTTCAAAAGTTTTTTATTTATTTTATTTTTAGTTTTCTCTTATCGTGCAATGCGGGCGATGTTAGCTTCTAGAATTATTGCAGTCAGTTTTATTTGAGTTGTATTGGTTGGTCTGTATTGGTTGCTAGTTGAGCATAGTTTGTTGTGCTTTTTTCGTTCGTCTAGTATTGTTTTTTGTTTGAAAATGGTGGTTTGTTTCCAGTATGGACAGTTGAAGGCATGTGTTCAGTGATCTTGGTGGCAATTGAGGCATTTTTATGTGTATTGATGCACTGAGTGTATGTGTGCTCGTGGATGAGCATTCTGAGCAGTATGGTGTTGAGGCGGTGCATAAGTGAGTGGGATTGAAGGATATTGAAATCCACAAATACAACCTGGAAAAACAACACATGTACAAAAATACTATAGTAGACCAATGCGAACTACGAATGCGCTCGAGAGTTTATACATTACTACACTGGCATTTCCACAAAAAATTTTTCAAACAACTCACAATGCATAACGTTTAAGAAGGACCCAAGACACATGTTTAAAGAATGGAGCACACGACAAGGAATCAATCTAACACGGGATAAAATTTTTCCAAAATTTAGCTATTCTATGCCATGAACTTGAATGCAATAGAGCGCAGATTGTTGAGATTATTTTTATTCCTCATAAACTTCATGGTTGAAACAAACGCACGCCGGTCAGCGGAAGAGCTTAACTCACACCTACATTCGATCTGTGTAATAGTTGCCTTCTTGCTGCCACCCTGCAATCGTATCTTTCATTACTGAAATTAAAGGCAATCTAAACAGCTTTGATCGACATTCTAAGATTTTTTATCCTCATATTGAACGAAAGCAAGCAAGCTAGATGGGTGCAGAGTTAAATCAGCATTTATGCAATCCAGTTTCCACTAAAACCTTTAATCTGCAATCTCTACGAAACTGAAATGTTAACAATTGGTATGAAAACCATGAACTGGCACTGGATCATATGGGACGTCAGCCGTCGTTTTCCTAATTTCAACATCATCCAGAGTTTGTTGTGTTGACTCGATCACCAGGTACTCTCCACCAACACGTGTAGGTGACTTGTAGAAAATCCTCGTTATGAGGCATCAGGAAGCTATGCTACTGTGCTAAACCTTATCGAGATCTCAAAATATTTCTCAGCCCAATAGTGATCTTTCATTGGAATATCAACGAGTGCTGAAGTGTGAAGACAGGTTCGTCCTGGTTCAGCGAGGTTTTGGAACAATTCTTCGTTCTCTTCTGAGAACATCGTATAGTACATGTGACAGCTTCATCAAACAATTTTTACCCGCGAGATACAAATAGTTATTTCAACTGCGACGAATTTTTTTCAGAGCATTTGAACCTTTGAACTCATTGATCTAAATAAGTCCCTGCACGACATTATCATTTAAGAGTTAATTGTTCAATGTCAAGTCGGTAAGTAGTTAAATGAACTAATGCCAGGCTTGTACTCTCCGCCAAAAAAGCTCGCTCAACCTTGTTAGTCGGTGACAATCCGTGTAAATTGTGTTAGATTTTCACTGGAGGGGCAAAATCATTTAGTACGAGAATAGAGTTCAGCTTTGCAGTGCAATGGCCGTACTTATGAATATCGCCAAAGTACTCATAGCGTTTTAAGTACACGTAGAGGCAGATTCTTCGTCTGTGTTTAGTATGTTAAGCTTGAAAAACCGTCAGTGATTGGCTGAGAGATATGAAAATTTTAAACTATATATATATGCACACTGTACGACCCAAGCCCTGTTAGGTAGATCAAAACTCACCAGGACTTGCGTTTGCTTGATCTAGGGCGTATTGCTGAATGGCGGGGTTGATCTCCAACTCGTAGGATGCCAGCTGCAAGCCGAGGGCCTCGCACCGAGCCTTGGCCTCACAGTATGCGAATTTTTCGTGGGGGTCAGGACGTTGCACAATTGCGACGCAATGTCCGGCTATTATTTTCTTGCAGCAAGTCAGTTTCTGCGGCATCAGTTCAGGGTCGTACGGGGTTTCAACATTATCTGAAAATAAGGCAAAGTTATCCCTCATTTATCGCGGGTGTTACGTTCCCTGATCAGGCCGCGATAAGTGAAATTCGCGATGGAGAATTTGTCTACAGATAGACTTATTCAATTATTTCTATTGAAATTGCATAGTAAGTTGCTCGTTGTTTTACGAGTTTATATAATCCATGAATTATAGGTTTTTGTATATTTAAACGAGATTGCCAACACGAGATTGTAAACGAGATTGCCAAAATTCTGATGGATGCTTTTTTGTCTGTCAGGTAGTCTGAAAGCATTTTTGTAAAGGTCGGGCGTAGGTTTATTCTGATTTTGTATTGAAGTCAGTTGGCCAAACCTTATCGGAGATAAGGTGATCGATGTGATCGATGTTAAAGTCTTCGTTGTCTGTGTCGTTCTGAGTGAACATGTTGGTGGAAGATGACTTTTTTGTTCTGGGGTGTCGAATTGGATTTTTTTTGTGTTTGAGGTATGGGACGCTTAGTTAGGTGTCAGACCGTAGCATGCGCTTAGGGAAGATCAGGATTTTTGTGATCTGTTTGTGTTTCTAAAATGCTAATGAGATTCTACCATATCTGTGTTTGGAGGAGTCTGTATGCTATGTATAGTTGTTGGCATGGGGCGATGAGTTGTCTGTTGATGCCTGTGATGGATGCATTGAAGAGTGGTTTGATATTGTGTTTGCAAAAATAATTTTTCGTGAATGGGTATGATGCCTGGAATGATGCGGGGTGTTATGATGGAATACAGGCCCAGTTGTCTAAGCATGTGCTGTTTCAACTTTGTACTTTTTTATTTTTTCGCAAATGCATTGTCAATTGTTCATATTTAATACTATCTGCTGTTAAAATGATGTACTTTTTCACATTTTTGTGCAAGTTTTGTTAATTATTAACATTTCTTTCATGTCTGCTGATTAAACTTTGCAAATTTGCATTTGATATACCGGTATGCATGTTTATATATTGTAAACACTATGTAACAATGAATGGGGTGTGATTAATTTAATGAAACATTATCACCATTTTCTTTCTTGTAAACACTCTGAAATAATTGTCTGAAATAATTTTTTAAACACTTTCTGAAATAATTTTGTGTTAAAGATGAATACAATTTTTTAACTGAAGCTGATACACATTTTTGCTTTTACTTTCCGAAAAGTTGTTCTTATTCAATAAAGTTCCTTAAACATTTTAATACACTTTTTAACTTATAATACCTGTCACCATTTACTTTAGATCTGAATATTGTGAAAAAGGTATTAAATTAAATAGGGAAACTTTTCATTAAACATTGAAAGCTTTTATTGAAAGGGGCGGGCCTAAATTTGCATAACTTACCTGGAATACCGGGAAAAAAGCCGGGCCTACCCTGGTTTTCCGGCAGCTCTTACTGCTCAAACGGCTTCACCTGCTGTTTTACCGGCTTTTTTCCGGGAATTCCGGCGATCTGCCTGGAAATCCGGGAGGCATACGGGACTTCCGGCAGGCTCCCGGGAGTACCGGGAATACGTTGACAGCCGGTATTGCAGGATCTCCCGGCTACTGAAGCCGGATCTCCCGGATATCCGGCTCTTCCGGGAAACCTACTGGCTCTTACGGGACACCTACCTGGAGGGCAATACATATTAAGCCCTGCCCCTTGCATATTACGCCCTGCCCCATATACCGGCTATAAATCCGGCATTTCAACCGGCTTGGCATTTCCGGGACTTCCGGCCCTTTAACCGGCAATGTGAGAACGAGGCATAAGTGACAATGCTTTGGCACAAAAAAAAATTTGGGACGACTTCACCCCTCCCGGTACCCCAGGCTGGTCCCCCGGCCGTGCCGGTTGAGTTCTCACATAGCAATGGAAGAGCAGGTTGGCTCCCGGATTTTTATGGTTCCGGGCGTACCGGCAAAATTATTCAACATGTTGAATAATTTTTCCGACCAAGCCGGATTATGGCCACGCCCTCCAGGAACTCTAGGAACTCCCGGATCTCATTACCCGGATCTTCAGTTTGATAACCGGTACCCCAGGAATCGATTCCGGGTGTCTTCCGGCCCTTTAACCGGCAATGTGAGAACGAGGCACAACTGCAGTCTTATAAGAGGCGCATGCGGAGCAAAAGGGAGTGGGGGATGGGAATTGGTGTGAGCGTGGTCTTCTGTTTTGTAACATTTTAAGTAGATAAGTAGGCGTGTGTACTGTTCTTGTTCGAATTGTTAGGGTGTTATTTTGATGTTTTACATTCAAAATACGTTTGTAAGCATGTGGGATGCTATTCTAGTGTCTGTGGTTACGATTTTGATGATTTGAGTGTAGCGTTTGTCTGTGATTATGTCCTGTATGTGTAGTCAGTTTTATTGTGCATTTAATGTGTTTGATTTCTTCGGTGGTTCGGCTTTCTACGTCTCTATCAAGCTTTCGCACATGAATGTTTCGCACCGCTTTCAGGTTGGGGGTATGCGATAAAAGTCATTTTGATTTTATGAGATGCATCAGCAGCTTTTTAAAGGTGAGCTTGTCAATTGCAGTCGCGTCATCAGCTGTGGCGTAAAATCAGGTGGCAGCGTCTGTAAGTCAAATTAGTGGGGCTTTAACTTCGTTAGAAGTCGTATGGTAAATTTTTAGTTGATCAGTCAGATCGTAACGCCAATTATCTTGAGTTGTGCAAACCCATCGGGTCATGAGGGAAAGAAGGAGGCAAAACGGTGGAAATTAAAAGAACTGAATTACAGGTAGATGTTTTTCGTGCAGTTCCACGTTTAGCAAAATTTCTACACATAGGCAGAGAAAAGAATAAGTCACACTTTTCTAGTGACACGCGCCCACGTCACAGAGCTGGCTGATCCGGAAGGCGTGAGAAAGGACCATTGAACAGTACCACATACGTAGCCGCTGGAGAGCCCCCGTTTGGCTTAAATTAAATCAAATCCGCACACACATAATATCTAAAATAGTGTTATCTCTCTGGAGTCAGTTCACTGACCATTGAAGACGAGACCTGTGTTGTCGCTGTTGCCGCGGATGCACCCGTCAGACATGGACACTGTGTAGAAAAGGAAGGTGTTTCCGATCAGTTGTCCTTGAACTGTAAACATAAATAATTTAATCCGTTGTTCTCGTACAGGTGCCGTGGAGCTAATATTAGAGGCCATGCATTTTGTTACAATTTTTGTAATGATATTGATTTTAAAATATCGTCTCGAGCATTAAGCATGACGGTTGAAGACTTTTAGGTTTGTTTATATCCCTGTTAAAAATCATTTTGTTAGTTACATGGTACTTATTAATTTTAAATTGAACACCGCTGCAGGTTTGGCGGCCGGTGGCTGGCTTCTGTCAATGTCAATCAAATAAACGAAAAAATGTTATTCAGTTGGGGCGCCAGACGGTGAAAGATCGCGAAGCAACAAGAATCAGCATTTCCTGTGGTTTTTATCAGCAAACATTAAAGTCAGTGGTTGGCCTCTCATAGGAGGCAGCTGATCATTCAACACAATTCGCAGTATCTTACTCCCTGCTGTGTATACCTGATACCAGTTCTAAGTCAGCGCCCTCCTCACAATAATAAATTAAATAAAAGGGCATAGCGTCAAATGTTATATTTTGAAGTCTTTGCTGGATCGTGTGCTTGTGTTAGGTTTCCTAGATAACATGGATAACATCGTCGTACAAAATCTGCTCCTGCCTGTTTTGGCTTTACTCTTATTTTACTTGAGATTCATATTCGTTTCTATTTGGGTGTTAACTAATCCACACAAGATATACCGATGAAGAATACAGATTAGTTGAATAACACAGAAGATTAGTTTCAACTTGAACAATTAACTGCACAAGAGCCATGAAGTAGAAACTTACGAGGACACAAACTTTACAATGAACAATTACGTTGACAACTTAATAGGCGTTATGACGTAGAAAGCTTGCGAGGCGTCATGACGTAGACAACTTACGAGACGTCATGACGTAAACAACTTACGAGGCGTCATGACGTAGACAACTTACGAGGCGGCATGACGTACACAACTTCAGCAGGCGCGTCACCGCAGTCCTGCTCGTCGTACAGGAAGCCGTACAGAATATTGCCAGTCACCTCTCCTGCATAGCAGGAGCCGTTGAACTTGAACATGTGAGCGTCTGAGGAGGAAGGATTACTTGAGTCAAACTTGCAGGAATCAAACTTGTATGAATAAAACTTGCTTGAATCAAGCTTGCGTGAATCAAACATGAAGAAACTATTATTATTAACCTTCGTGGAAATCTAACAGACATGAACTTGAATAACATTCAGTAACGTAAACTTTCGTGGAAAAACTTGCACAAATCGAAATTTCATGAATTGATTTTATATGAATCAAAGTCCATGAATTAAACTTACACGAATCATACATACGTAAATAAAACTTGAACGAATAAAACATAATTGGATCAAATATGCCCGAAAATAACATATATGAATGCAAAATATATGAATTCAACAAGCATGAATCAAACACACATGAATCAAAGATGCAAGGTTGAAAATGTCACCATAAACCTAATTTGAAATGCATTTCCATGAATCGATTTAATCAAATCAAGCATACTATAAAAACGATTTCGGTAAACCGTACATTCAATAATCAAAATTTCATTTAATTAACATGAATCAAACTCTTAAAATCTAGCATAATTGAGTCAAACGTCGAGCATTAAACTTACACGAACAAAACTTCAATGTACTAATTTAAAAAATCAAATATTCATCCATGAATAAAATATACGTGAATCACACTTATATATTCGATCGTCTAAGGCATATGCCAATCATTTAGAAAGCACTCGGAGGTAAATACCACTTTACAGGCACTCATTTTATAACTTATTTGAAGCAAATATGCACTAAAGTAATATTCACGAATGAAAATAGCATCAATGACAATTTATTTCAGTACAATAATAAAAATAGTAATAACATGAATTGAGACATTTTTAATATTTCAGTAATAATCAGGTTTTAATGCGATTCACTACGATCAAATAAGCCTATTATATTCTATTCTATTTCTACTTCTATTTCTATTTCCATTCAATTCTATTCTATTCTATGAATCAAACTTAAGTGAATACAGTGAACATGAATACAATATGCACGAATCATTTCTAAAATAAACACAACATAAATAAATGAAACGTTCATCAGTCACACATACATAAACTTATTTGAATACAGTTCCGATGAGTTTAATTTATTTGGATCATGCACACTAAATCAAGAATATTTCGTCAAAACGCAAATTCACTAAACAAAATTTCATTCAACCAGGATGACCCAAACTCTCATATGTCGAACGTACGAAGTTAAAATAAACATCGTGCATCAAACTCAAATGAATCAAGCGCGTACAAAACAAACTTTATTGAACCAATCTGAGATGAATCAAATTTATATAAATCAAACATAGATGCGTTTGAAGCACATGATAATCATTGAAAATCTAGCATACTTAAATACATCTTTGAGGGCACACATTTTGAGGGCACAACTTACTTGAATCATATATTTAACTAAAGTAATATTTATGAATGAAACTAACATTCATTACAATTATTTTGCACAAAATTTCATCAATCAAGTTTGAATGCAATTCACTACAATCAAATGTGAAATAAGCCTAATCTTATTCGCTGTAATTGTGCCCGTTACTTCAACTCACTCCTCGCATAAGCGGCGGCCGAGCAGGCGATGATGTCCGTCGATGCGCCGCTGCTGTTCAGCTTCACCCAATCAACAGCAATCGAATTCTTGGGGGCAAATCTTTGGTATTCTTTGCCGCCTCCGAGGTCAATGGAGAACAGGTCGCCCGTGACGGTGTTGGCGAGAGCGGAGCACGTCGCGAACAAGTTGCTCTTGACGCCACCAGCGAGCACAAACTGTGCAGTAGGTTCAAGTTCAGGGATAGTAAACAAGTCATGATCAATCAGCAATCAGGGGAGAACAGAACGAAAAATATACAACTGTTGTCAAAAGCAGTGTAACAGGGTGATGGAGTCATGCGCTTCCAAATCTAAAAAATTTAAACAATTCCAAATCTAGAATACTATTGTGATTTATAAATAAAGAAACCAGTTTTTTTGCCACAATACTGATTTAAGTAATTGAAACACTATATACAATTGTGTGAGATGATATATCATACAAATGACCATCATTTATGAACGTATAATGAGATACTCTGAATCAACGAAGATTATCGCCGTCGCTTAGGGTTTTTTGGAAAGTATTCATTTCCTGGCTGATTACACGGTTCAGGGCTCTTAGGTGTAATGTTCGTGGTGCCCTTGGGGGATAATAGGAAAAAGAGAAATAGGTGGCACAGAGTGGCCAAAAATAGAAGAAGGATAAACTGGTAAGACAGTAGGAGACGAAGATAGGCGCATAATTAGGTTGGTTGTATGTGTGTAGGGTTGGTTTGGGGAAGCGAAGGGAGACGGAAATCTGTTAGAAATTTTATAGCTTGTGTGGATGACTGAAGAGTGGGAGACAGTTAATGTTATCTACAGTATTTACATATTCAAACAGGGATTGAAGAAAAATATATTAAATACTATCGATACACTTGCGTTTCTCACCTTTTCAATTTAGTTAATTTTTCTAGTTTTCTGTGGCATTTTTCAGTTTGAAGAAATGATGGTGGGGGATATATGAGGTGATTATGACTATGGTGAATATGATGATGGTGAGTAAGACGGGAGAGATTCAGGAAGTAGATCGGGGAGTCATCTTTTAGGTTGAAGCTTTTTGTTATTGCGGTACCACTAGGGAAGTTTGGAAAAGAACAGGAGGAGGCAGAGCGTTTCCAGAAAGATTAAGGAGAAATTGAGAAGTCAGTCGAGAAGCGCGTTGCACTTCATTGATGTTAAATCTTTCGTGAATAGTTATATTGTGATATGTAAATTTGTGCGTGATATTTGTGAATAGTTATATTGTGACATTTAAATTTGTGTTGTGTGTTTATGAATAGTAATTTTGCTAGGAACAACTAAGCTTAAGTATTATTGCTACATCATAAGTTTGTTATTCTTTGTTTACAGAACCTAACTCAGTTATCACGATCAGTCCGTTGGGTTCACTTTGAGTTTATATTGAGTTCATAACTGAGTTTATTTTGGCTTCATTTTGTGTTATTACCAGTGCCTTCGTTACCAATAAATAAACAAAAATCCAACCTTACGTCCCTGCACGGATAAAGTTTCGTTTGTCTGGTAGGCACTGATCAAAGTAAGAGCGGCAGGCGTAGCAGTCGCGCTTACAAAGTGTCAAATCAGCAGCTAAAAACACAAGAGCAGCTAAAAACAGTTACAAAACACAGCAAAAAAACACAGCAGCTAAAAACAGTTACATTTGCCGCCAGTTGGCAAAAGGAGCGAGGTCACTAGAAAGTAAGGCAGTCAGAACCGTCTGAAACGTAGTTAACCAATACCCTTAATTAACCCAGAGACGGCCGCCTATCAGTATAACACCCAGTGTAACAACAAATTTCGATGCTGGTAAAAGGGCGAAGCTCGGAATCCAGTCAACCCCAAACAGTGAGACTATTATTTGATGAGTGAAGTCAAAGGAGTTCCATAACCTCATCCTTGGTGAAGGAATTGAGGAGTCAACCGGTGGGAGAGAATGTATCCAGAGACATGCTTCCGGATGGCAGCGTTATTCCATTTAGAAAAACCATCCGTCATAATATAATTATCACGGGAATAGAGGAAAAGAGAAGGATGCAGATGATCCTATGGAGGAAAACTAATTTGGAAAGAGGCATTCCTCGTGTGCCAGCAGGCCTCTTAGCGGAAAGACTTGAGTGCCCAAAATCCTCCATAAGTGACTTGTCAACGATTTATGTAAAACGGAGCGAAATAGATAATATAATTTGTTCAGATTATTAAGCTTTTGCGAAGAAGGATGCACGCGTGGATCTGTATGGGCAGTTGCCTTGCAGCTTGGAAACAAGGTTTAGATAGACAATTAGCGGTCTCGTCGGCGATTCCCAAGGATAAACCTCAATAGACGACATGTTTTGCGCCCAGCAAGATACTTCGAAGCTATGGGATTTGGAGTTGTTGGGCATCAAGGATCCCATTAGCAAGTTAAGTGAAAATAGAGAGAAAACTGAAGCAATCTCTGCCTTTCATGAGACCACCAAGAGAAAATAAGAAGGACGATATACAGTCAACCTCCCGTGCAAGGCAAAATAACCAATGGATTAAGCCAATAACTTTTTCATTCTAAGAAGCGTCTGGAGTCCGAGTAATGGAACCACATCTCTGGTCAAAGGAACCCAGACGACCTTCTTTCACAAGACTAGTCCAGCAGAAAAACTAGTGACATCAAACTGGTGAGAGGGCACAATTTGGATCAAATTTTGTAATCAATGGCCCAAATTCAACAAACCCGAAGCAAGAAAGAGCTGACATGGTTGTGAAACCCGAAGCATGAGTCTTTCATCTCAAACATATTTCCTTCAATATCCTGTGTGGATTTTCTCCTGGCGGATGCGATTTTTAGAGTTACTGATGGACAAGAAATATTTCGTCCACTCTAGGAAGCAGTCGAGTTAGTTGGAGTTACGTCGTGCAGAGCCATACCTGATTAAATATATTCAGGAAGATGGCTTAGGCAAAAACTCTTTCAAGAGACTCTAAGTTGTGAAGCGTCTCATGGTATATTAAAAGTCAAGACGACGATCATTAACAGCGGCGACAAAGAAGAGTTTCGTTATCATATCTTAATGCCCGGAAGACATGGGACGGTACGAGAAATGATAAGGAATGTCAACAGAGTTATTGTCGAGTAGGAACACGTACAGCTCCTCATTGAAAAGTTGCCGACAAGATTTTGGATAATCAAAGCAAGAAGATCAATCTCATAAGTACTTCATCATTGTGTAAACATGTCAGAGGTACGAGAATGGATAAGCGAGAGTGAGGACCTCTTCCAAAACGACGATTAGAAGATTGGGAGGTGTTTTAGATTTTGACAACTGGAGAAGACTTAACCGGACAACATCCAATAATCAACGAGGGAGGAGATCCAACCACAGAATAAGTACTGAGATCGGTATTTGGAGGGCGTTCGCTTTCCGGTGAGAAGTTTAGTTTTTGAAATTATGATATGATTTTAATTGTAAATTATTCGTTTAATGTTCATAATTTGGTAGAATAGAATATGTAGAAGTGTCGGCACTGAAGAAATAGGCCCATAGCCTGTTCATTAGGGTGATGAGTTGTTTGTTGAGTGCCAGATTGAGTGCCAGATGTGAGATTTAATTATTTTGAATTTTTGAGTTTGTACAATTTATTTAAGTTAAATATTTTGTCAATCAAAAGATTTATTTGCGATCTCAGATTCTTGTGTCCAATGCGTTCCGTAGTTAGTTTTCAACCATTAGCTCTTCTTGCGATTCACAATAGCCTTCAAGAGCAGACTAGACGAAGCTATGCAAGAGCATATGTTCAGTCTTAAAATGCCTAGCAAATTACGGACCAGGCAATAAGTTCAGCAGCTATCTTAATCAATCGTCAGCTATGGAAAGATCGGGTTCCAAAGGCCGGATCCCTTGTGAATCAAGACACGAAAAATTCAAAAATCGGCAACAGGCCATGGGCCTATTTCTTCAGTGCCGACACTTCTATTCTATTCTATATAGAATTTTACGATGGTAGAATTTAACATTGAAAGCGACGAAAATGTATTCGATGATCAACTTTCGGGTGCTTACGAAAGTAAGCAGTAAATATGTTTGAGATAAAGGAAATAATAAATGTAAGTCAGTTTTGCATCCTTGACGTAATTAATATATTGAGATCTATTGGCATCAGATCAAGCAGAAAAATCGAATTTGTTTTGAACGCCGGGATTGTGAACTAAGATCGCCTAGATTTTGCACAGCAAACCAAGATTCAACACTGGGTGTTTCATGCTCAAATGTCTTTAGTGAGAGCTGTAGGGTGGGAACTGGTAAGGTTGCCATGATTGTGTGACTGAACGAAGTGTGACTTGATTATCAAGTAGTCTTGAGTAGTGCTGATGTTTGGCCAAAGTCCTTTTTGTCTGTGTGTTGAACATAATGAATGAAGTGAATATGTCCTACCAGTTTTGGCTGAAAATAATTTTTTGTTCTGGTATGCCGTGTTGCATATTGTTCGTTTAGGGAAGAATTTTATAGGGTCTGTGTGTATCCAAAGTTTTGATGAGATTCTGTCATGTTTGGAGGCGCCTGCGTGATGTGGGTACTTGGCGTAGGGTGATGAGTTGTTTACTGAGTGCCAGCGATGGACCGTGGTCGTTGTTATATTGAAGGGCGACTTGATATTGTGTTTGTATAAGAAGTGTTTGGTGGAAGTGTTGGGTGAGTGGGTTTGACGCCTGGAACGATACGGTGTGTTATGGTGTGTATTGGATGTATCGGATTTGTTCTGTACAAGTTTTGTCCACTTATTGTTAAGTGTGTCCAGTTCTTCTAATTTAGTGTCTGGTTGTGTAGGTACTGTGTGCTGGGGAAATGTTTGTTTGTATTGGGTTCAGTTAGCACTAACGAAAGACCTGCAGGAACAAACGAGAATTTATACGAGGCTAACAGAAATTGTGGCTATCATATAGATTTGTGGTCAGACGATGTGATGATAGATTCTAGTTGTGATGGATATTGGTGCACTTGTGTCGGGTAATGAGTGAGTATAATTTTTTACCTATGTGCTTGGAAGAGGAATTTCCTAATGTGGTATGTCTAGCATTTAACTCTACGAGGAGATATACCGGATGGGGACCATTCAAAAGTGTGAGGAAGTCAATGTAGTTGATGTAGCCTATACGAGGTCAAATGTATGTCGTTCCAATTGTGATGGGCCCTTATTGGGTATCTATTGTGATTGTGAGCATATCTGTATGGAAGTTGTCGTGTAGTTTGTATGGAATATGGCGTTTGATTGCGATGGCTGCACCGGAGTGGATTGAGTCTTTTTTTGCAGGTGTGAACGTTGTAATTGAATATTTTGAGTGGAGTTTTCTCGTCGGTAATGAAGTGACCATTGATTAGTATTATGTCTTGGTCCATGTGGTATTATATGTTTGCATGAGTGAATCTGTTGTACCAGTGGCGGACGTTGTGTTGTATTATCTTAAGTGAGGGCTGGGGTGTCATTGTGATGGGTGTTTGAACGTGGAGTTATTCGACTTTTTAACGTTGGTTGTTTTCGGGGTTGTGTATCTGTCCATGGTAAATAACGTGTCTTGAAGGATGATATTGAATGTAGGCCTGTTGAATTTTAATTTGTCTCTTCTCAAATAGTCCATGATTTTGGAGTAGTCTATGTCTTTTAGGGAGATCTTCAGTGCGAATTCGTTCTTTCTTGTTAGTCAATATACCAGATGTTGTGAGGGACGGCAGGGATTGGGTCGGGGTCTGTTGCTTTTAAATAGTCTATTATTTATCTATTAAATAGTCTATTAACAGCTATTAATTCGTCTTTTCCTGGCATTGAAATGGATATTTCTCCGTATTGATCGTCACTATTTCTTCGTTTTCTGGGATCGCGATCTTCGTAATGAATTTCGGTTGTCGGAAGGAGAGGGACGTTCTGAGGGATCTCGTCTAATGTTTGTCTTTGTGCTATGTTTATTGAGGGCCGTCTCTTGTCGTCGTCATCAATAAATTCAGTTTGGAGGTTGAAGTCGGTGTTAAAAAATGTGAATATTTTGGCAGAGTCTCTGCCAGGAAAAGTCGCGTCAATGTCGTAGTTGGTCTTCAGTGATTCGGGTAGTATGCTGCCGCACCCCTCCTGTCGCCGGAGGCTGGCAATATGTGCCTTCAGTATTATTGCAGCCAGTTTTAATTGTGTATGTCAGTCAGCGTCAGGCTATGTTGAGGTATGTTTGTTGGATTGCTTGTTTTGTTATGCATACAAATATTTTATTTTTGATTGTTTTTGTTGTGACTGCAGTTTGCATTGTATTTTTTCTTATTGGTAGGGCGGTTTTGCGGCTAGTCTGCGGTGGTCATTGTAGCAGTTTAGACATTTCTTGTAGGTGTTAGTGCATAGGCGGCTCATTCAGAGCAATAGGGAGTGGTGGATGTGCATTGATGTGTAGGGTGGTCTTCTATTTTGTAGTATTTATAGCAGATGAGTAGGTGTGTGTAGTGTTCTTGTTCGCATTGTAATGGGGTGGTTTTGGTATTGTACATGTCAATTCCATTTGTAAGAATGCGTTGGGCTATTGTGGATTCTGTGGTAGCTATTATGATGAAGTGGGTGTATTGTTTGAATTTAAATTGTGAACTTATTGATTGAATTTGTTATTTATTCAATTCAAATTTATTGTTTTAATTTGAATTGTGACGTCCTGTATGTGTCACAAAGTCTGTTGAATCGTAATTTCATGTTTGATTTCGTCATCGGTGTGGTTTCCTACTTCGCGAGTTGTGCTAGAAAGTTTCGTTTGGCCCAAAGGTCGGGGGGAGTAATGGGAGCCTATATCAGGACAATCGTCATCAAAGTACAATTGGCCCGCCGTGTAATGGAGATCCTTTTGCAATTATTTGAAACTTTGAAACTGTCTGTGTTGTCTTGCAATGAGGTCTGGAGAAAATATGAGTCAATTGATGAGTCATGTATTTTGTTCGTGGACCAGGCTGTGCGAGCTTGTTGCTGGAGGACTATGTTTATCAGGGGGAATGCTGCATTGTTTGAAAATTATTTGTGAAGGTCTGACAGTGTATGTTCATGATGAATAGTAATAATTTTTTGGACTTTCTGCGGTTTGGATTTTGAAGTTTTGGGCATTGTATGAAAAGGTATTGGGGAGTATCCAGGGAATGATCTTGAAAAGGCGTGAGAAAGAGTGCATCTTATGCTGGGAGAAAGGAGGCAAGATCTGTACCTTGTGTAGGTTTGTGAAAGCTGTTGCTTTTCTGTCTGACAGTAAACAAAAAAGCAACGGCCCTCTTGGATGCTGCCTCCAAGGCCACTTCTTTACACTACAACTGCTGAAACTACTGAACATATTTCTTAGCCACGAAAGAAATCTAAAAAGCATTCTATTGGTTAACGGTGACAGAAATATGCGGTCTACTACACATTTAACTTACATATGAGGCAAGATACTGAATTGCGGCACTACAGGTTAAATTGATGAAACATCGTCCGTGATCTGCTATAACATTTGCTGTCTCCCTTTGACCCTATTAGTTCGTTTTGAACTTTCAAGTTGCGTTTCCGTGGAGCTTCTTCCCGCGTCTGCTCTGATGCCTCCAGTTACTAAGATCTCTCGCTGGCAGCGGTGGCCTCTGGTTTATTCAGCATTCGTAGTTGTTTCATTCACAAGATAGAATCATTCAAGACATGTGATCAGATGCAGATATAAAGTATAATCCTATATTTTGAGGTTACTAGATGACTTACCATAATCCATCATAAAATTAACATTGCGTCTGTGAAAAGCCACATTTTCTACGCACACTTTATATTTCGCGTGGGCCAATAATCTCTGCTAAACTCACATCGCGCATTGCAGTGGTGCCAGCTCTGCTTTCCTGCTCAGCCGACGTCAGCGCCGTGACGACCTGCAACACAATCAATGCTTAAGTCAGCGATACGAAGTAGAACATAAACAGATCAACGTCAACGATGTGATGACATGGAACATAATCAGATATACGTCAAGGATGCGATGACCTACAACACAATACGGGTCTACATCAGCACAGCGACGACCTGCAACACAATCAAAGTTTACGTCATCACAATGGCGACCTGCAACACAATCAACGTCTACATCAGCGCAATGGCGACCTGCAACACAATTAACGTCTACATCAGCGCAATGGCGCCCTGAAACATAAAATCAAAGTCTACATCAGCGCAATGGCGACCTGAAACATAAAATCAAAGTCTACATCAGCGCAATGGCGACCTGAAACACAAAAACAAAGTCTACATCAGCGCAATGGCGACCTGAAACACAAAATCAAAGTCTTCCAAACCCTCACAAGGGGAAAAATGCATCAATATTTGGACGATGTCTGGCTCATTACTCTAATAGATGGATATCAGAGACATATGGTTAGAATTAGGTCCTACGAGTTTATCTGCAGATGATTTATAATGATTCAGAAATACCATCCTGTAGGACACTGTAGAACAAAACAAGGCGGGACAGAGAAACGCATGATCTAAGTCACAAATTCACTAGATATGGGTAAACTATTTAGCCATTCCTTGCAATTATTTCTTTTTATTTTACCTTCTCCAGAAAATAGCTCCATAACAATACAATAATTTTAGAAGAGGATTCAACAACAATAATCATTTTAGAAGGGGGTTCAACACCCTATATATTTCTAGAATAGGCCTCAGCAACAATTTTTTGTTCAGGAAGAGAGTTGAGTAACACGTAAAATTTTTTAGAACAGAGCTCAGCAACAATTCGATCATTGTAGATAAGGCTTATCAACAATAATATTATTCTAAAAGAGGGCTACATCAAAATAGAGATAATTCTGTAAGAGGTCTACAAAATACAATCGTTCAAGAAGTGGGCTCAGCAGCATGCGAGTAGTCTAAAATATGGCTCAGCAACAACACGATCATTCTGAAAGAAGGTTCCTCAACCATACCGTTATTCTAGAAGAAGGCTCCTCAAAGATAACTTTATTCTTCAAAAAATAACAATGTAAATCATTCTCGAAAAGGGCTCCGCATCAATACTATCTATAAAGAAGAGGGCTTAATTCTCAGTAATACAGCCATTGTAGAAGAGGGCTCCACAACAATACGATAATTCAAGAAGAGAGATTTCACAACAATATATCAATCTAGAAGAGGACGAAGCAACAACACATCAATTGTGAAGTGGATTCAACAATAAAATATTATCCAAAAAGAGGGCTTCGGTAAAACACGACGCTTTTAGATAAGTGCAACGCCACAAAGCAATCATTCATGACGAGGGCTCCACGACATTTCGATCATTCCAGGAAAGGCTCTAAGTAATATGATCATTCGTGGAGAGGGTTCTTAATAATACGATCATTCGTGAAGAGGGCTCTAAACAATACGATCATTCGTGAAGAGAGCAATACAGCAATACGATCATTTTTGTAAAAAGGGCTTCTCATGAATTCGCTCAATCTTGACGAAGGCTCTGTAATGATTATAAGCTCTCATAATCATTATGATTGCTTATTAGTAGAAATTTTAGATTTATATTTCGTAGGATTCTTTTATTCATTTATTCGCTGCAAACTATTCTTATCATAATTAATAAACTTTATTGGAAGATTATTGATCAAAATTTTATGGAGTTCCGCTCCTATATTGGGAAAAGGTTTGAGGCATTTATATGATAAAAGAGGAGAGACGAGCGAGAGGAGGTAGACAGTGGATATTATCAGACGTGAGATGTTGGACAGATAGTTTCTTCCGAGTTTGATTAATTGACATACTGAATATTTAACATATTAATAGTCAACATCCATCTTATGCCAACGCGTTTATGCTGTGATAATCTTGCCGTGCACATTTCACCATCTTACTATGTTTGGATTAAAAAGCCTGTAATATGTAAGTCACAGTGCAATGGTACGTTAGTCAACGATGATTGTCCGTAAGAGTTATAACGATCTGGTGTTAGGTCGCCTGTGTATGATTAAGGTGAGCGGATTAATCGATCTTTACCGAAATGATCTGGGTAAATTACGTATAACTTGTTTTTGCCGATGTTTTCTCATTTAAATATTAGATTCAGATCCTTTCATTTTCACCTTTCATTTTCATTTTTTAGCCGATTAGCATCGCAATGTACAAAATACTGACGTTCACGACCAGTGCATAGTAGTGATTTCCTGCTACAACACCAATATATTTTGATTATTCTAGCAGTGGCTCTACATGATACATCCTGGAAGAGGACTCATCGAAGATACGAGCATTCTAGTAGAAGCTCCACGACACTACGATCATGTTAGCCAAGACACGCAACAATACGAGTATTCCAAATAAGGCTCACATATATTTTCTACTTACTGGTAAGGACTTTGCTAGAGTTAATAACTAGATGAGAGCTTCTTTAGAAGAAAGCTCCTCAACAATAGTCATTGTAGAAGAAGCCTCAACAACAATGCGATCATTCTAAAAGATGTCACTAAGACATGTCATGTCTGTTAAAGGCACAACAACAATAAATCATTCTAGATGAGGGCTTAGCAACATTATGTCATGCTGGTAGAGCGCTCCATAACAATATAGCATACTAGACGAGGGCTCAATAATCATATATCTTCCCATAAGTTGGCTTTACAACGATGTATCATTTTAGAACAGGGATTCTCAACAATACGATCAAACTATAAAGAAGTTTCACAAGAAAAGGAGCATTCAAACAGCGGGATCCACAACATTACGACCATTCTAGAAGAGTGCTCCGTAACAATACGATTTAAGAAGACTTCACAACAACATATTATTCTTGAAAAAGACTGAGCTACCTTATAACATTCTAGAAAACTTTCCGCTACAATACGATTAGGCCAGAAGTGGTCTCCAGAACAATAACCCTTCCCAGACGAAGGCTCATCAATAATATATCATTGTACAAGAGGCTCAACTACAATATGATTAGACTAGAAGATGGCTCCGCAACAATACGATCAATCTATAGATGGTTCTGCAACCATACACTCATTCGAGAAAAAGTCTCCGCAAAAATTCGATCATTCAGAAAATTGCTCATTGTTTCACATAACTACGATCATTCTAGAAGAGAGCTCCACATCTATGGATCATTAGTTCTTAGCGAGGGTACCACAAAATTTCGATCATTTTTGAACAGGCTCCAAAACTATACGATCATCCTAGAAGAACAATTGATACCATTATTTTATGAGAGGGCTTTGCATGAATACCCTCATTCTAGAGGAGATATCTACAAAAATTCTATCTTTCTAGAATAGGGCTTTACAATAATATGCCATATACCTCTAAACAATATAATCATTCTAGAGCAAGTATCTGTACCAATACGATAAATCTAGAAAAAATTATACAAAAATACGCTCATTCAGGAGCAGGGCTCCATGAAAATACAATTATTCAAGAGAAGGATTCTACAATATTATGTTACCTATAGAAAAGGCTACAGCAAAAACACGATCATCCCGTAAGATAGCTTCACAACAATACAATCATTTTAGAAGATTGTTCCAAAATTGCATATGATTCTATAAGAGGGTAAGCAATAACATGATGCATCTAGAAGAGTAGCCTGCAACAATGCGATCATTTTAAAGAAAGGCTCAACAACAATATGAGTATTTTAGAAGAGGACTTCTCAACAATACGATCCTTAAAGAAAGCAGCTCATCAGCAACAACATGATCCGGTCAGAAGAGGGCTCTTTAACGATACGATAATTGATGAAGAAAGCAATGCAATGAGAGGATAATTAAAAAAGAGGCCCCAACATAATATATCATCCAGAAAAAAAGCTCAACGACAGAATATCATTATAGAAGATGGCACGGCAACAATAAGATCTTTTTTAAGTAGAGCTCAGCAACAATGCGATCATTATAGTAGAAAACTTGGCAATAAAATGATCATTCTAGAAGAGAGCCCCGCCACAATACGATCATTCTAGAAGGGTTCCACATCGTTATGACCATAATGGAAGAGAGCCCCGCAATAATAAGATCATTCCAGAAGTGGATTCTACAACAATATATCATTTCAGAAGAGGGCTCGATAACAATATTTAATTCTAGAAGGGGTCTGAGCAACATTATATCAGTCTAGAACAAGGCTCCGCAGCAATATGATCAATATAAAACAGGTTTCGCAAAAAAACCCCATTCAAGAATAATGTTCCACAACATCATATAATTCGATAAGAGGGCACCACAATAGATCATTCTAGAAAAGGACCCCGTTACAGTTTAGACTAATCGCAGTTAGCATGAACAAGACGATCAGCTTAGCTCGCTCATTGAAAGACAAAATTACAAGATGTTCGATGACTTCAACTGAGCAGATGTGCACAACGCTGCTAGTTATGGACCAACAATATAATGTGAGGAATTTCATGATTGCCAACGCTATAATTCGTTATTCCATTAATCGAAGTAAGCTGCAGGTTTCATAAACATCTTTAGCAATGATGTAAGAAATGAAATTTGGGAAAGACTTTAAAATCGAATGAAATTTTCACTTCATGTCATGAACCATCCTGGCAACCTCCACCTGATGTCTTAATTAAGCCCACCACGCCACTCCCGCCTGATGACTTAAACCTGCCCCGCCGCCACACCAGATAGAAGTCGTAAACCTGCCCCGCAACCCCACCTAATGTCTTAAACCTGCCTTGCAATCCCGACTCGATGTCTTAAGCCTGCGCCGCAACCCCACCCGATGTCTTAAACCTGCCCCGTCACCCACCAGCCCGAGGAAGATCACCGCGCAGGCTTTGGACGCGACTTTCATGGCTACGGCGTTGCGGTCCGGAGGAGCGTGAGGAGTTGATGAAGAAAGGGCGAATCACGGTGAAACTTCAGCGTACACAATTTCCGTGGAGAATGTCCTGCGGGAAAGAAGAGGATTAACATTCAATGCGATAGAATACCGTATAATCAATTAGGGCACACATTGTCCAATACATTAGAGATCTCATCGCACAGAGAGCAAAATTTTATGTATATGAACATATCAACTCCAAGAACACAAAACTTAAATCAGGACCACTCATTTTACGCTGCACTTAATGCACCATAACTTCGCATAGCAAGTCATTTGAAGCAAATAATAACTATCATTCAACATTTGATTTGATAACTACCATTCAGCAAATCACAGCTCGTCGAGCACAGTTTCTAATGCAATGGAATAACGGCAGGGGAATAAGGAATGAGCGTCTTTTGGTTTTTAAGCATGTTTTTTCTACTCCGAAAAGACATATATGTAATGCGATAGAAAATAATTAATTACATACATATTAAGACATCATGTACTAGAATTTAGAAAATTTTACTTCATTAATTTAGGTTTCAGTCTCCCATGATACATGACCTTATGGATTACTCTTATCTTTGATGAAATAATGATTGCAGTCGGTAGACAAAATTAGGAGATAATTCATCAATACAAGCTGCTCAAATTTTCCAACATTCAGTACACGATGTTGCTTGCAACTTTCCTTCTTTATTCTAATCTAAATTGTAAGATTAACGCTCGATTCAGAATGAACAACGGTCCAATTAAAGATCGTTTTTATTGATAACAATATACATTTAAAATTATTTTTTGAAGACAACACTTCTAAAGAGGCCAGTGTCTCCGATGTTACACATGTACAATGAATTTCTTACTTTATTTTTCAATATTAAAAAAAATTTAATTTTTTTAAATTTTTAAAATTATTTGTTGTAAATTTCTTCAAGCATTGTCTCCGACTTTACGCATGTGTGCAAATTTTCAGATCGATTGGACAGGTAGAAGTGTGTTAAATATCGATTATAAGATTTGTAGCGGACAAACGAGAAGTGAAATTACAGAGAAGTGTTGTAATCATTGAACGTCAACGTCGTCAATTATTAATTGCATTAAATGTAACAGCAACGTTAGGTTCGTCCTCTCTTATTAAATATATCAAAATAAGAGTCACAAATGCCTAAGATCTAATCTCATTTGGGCACACGTAGACCGTGGGGTCTCATCTACACAGCGTAATATATTGATAACCGTAAATTAATTATGCGTGCAGGTCTGGCGTATGAATAGAAATGCGTACAATAATCTCGAGCCCGTGTTTGGTTCGAGCTTCACTCTTATACTTCGTATCTAATGTAAACTACGTGAAAAATTAATATATGTTATAAGTATTTCATTACTTTACGCTTGATTCCACGAAGCATGAAAATTCTAATCTAAAACCATTCATCGCCGCCTTAAGTAGTAAATTACGATAAAATTTAGACACGCAGGAAACAAATTAACTTGGGAGCTTTCCTTCCATCAATTAGGAGATACAACATATCAATCTTTCTTCTTCTATACAGCAAATATACTCAGAAACCAACATATGCAGAAACCGGTTACTATTTTGCCTTTAAATTAAACTTAAGTTGACTTAAACAGCGGATTTTTAGTGGTAAGTATAAATCAAATGGCCGTAAAGTATTGCTAAACTAAATAATCATTTATATACACTTATTCTAAGTTATATTTTATAGATAAATGTGCGCGGTGGCTATTACAGTAAACTTAAGTTATTCCAATATTTTCAGATATCATTCAAATATACACCACAGGAAGAATTCATAGTGAAGTAAATATTGGAGGAAAGTATCTCACCTGTTCTCTGTAGCTTTTCAGCTCTTCACCCAACTGCGCTGTCGATGAAACTGATCAGATCTCAAATTTTAGCAATTACCTTGAGGGCTGGTAAGTGATATGGGCGGTACATACGGTAAACAGGTGCGCAGCAAGTGTATGGTGGTCATTCATTATGTTAGTATACGTCGACTAACGTCATGAGAGGATATGAAATACGTGGCAGTGAATTCTTTCCTAGCAATGATGTTTAGTGATCTAGTCTCAAAAAGTTTGATCTTTGATTTTAAAATGCTATTCGAATGAGGAAACGTTCTTACTTATTACGAGTAAGAACAAGGAAAGAGATTTAACAGGAAGGTATCAGCAACACGATGCCTTGTAATGTGGCTTTCACGTGACTTGAACAAAATATGATCTTGTTTTGCGTTATATAGTTTATTTGTCTATTTTATTGATCGGAAATAACGGCGTGCACTTTTTCTGCTGAGAGATTGTGAATGAAAGAACTTGTTATAAGTGAAAAAATATATTTAAAATTGGTATATTCATACGTTCCATTTAAGAAACAACACATATCAAAGACCCTAATATGCCACGTGGAACTCCGTTCATTTGCTGCAAATGGCAGTGTTCGGCACCTATTCTCTACAATAATGCTAACACTTGCTCCGTGCGATGTCTAGTCTATAAACAGAAACGAATAAGCTTATTCCACGTATTGTATAGGAAAAATACAACATTTCGTTTATCGTTACACCTGCGCGCCGTGCTCAGGTTGAAGCTCCTCCCTCAACTCGTTTCTGAGAGCAAAGAGCGCAGCCACGCTCGTGTATAATATCTGCTCGGTCTTACTCTATTATATTTATTAATTATGAATAGTCGATTATATTCAATGTTGACTCATTATTCTTAAATATTTCGTGAAAAATAACCAATCCTCCGCCAACATTCGAAGGCTGAGTTCGTTTTTAGATAGTGTCAACTCAACTTATTTAAAAATAGAAGCAAATGTTATCAAACAAACTTGGCCTCAAATAGCATCAGAGCTTGATTTTTATCCTGAATTTAGTTTAATTTAGAAGTTATGAAGATCGAAGAACGTTGATAATGAAAAAATATTAATTTCAAGTTCGTGAAAAGTGTGAAGCGAATTTATGTGTTGAACACTGGCAGTTTAACCCAATATTGCGCTCGAGACTTATTCCACCTGAGCTCTGATAATCCTTGTATTGCATCAGCTTTCATCGCTGTAATCGTTATTATAATTAATACGCTAATATTGTTTTCATATAGATTCAGATTGAAATATTTTATTTCAAGTAAGATATTAATTGATTTTTATTTATATTATAAAATTTTTATTTCAAGTAAGATGCCAAGTTCTGATTGTTTCCATAACTTGAATGAAGAGCATAGCAGCAGAGGTGCAGCTCTGTGGGTTGAAGCTCTTTGAGTGAAGTGAACAGGAACAGATGAAGAGAATAGGAACAGATGAAGTGAACAGCAACAGATGAAGTGAACAGGAACAGATGAAGTGAACAGGAACAGATGAAGTGAACAGGAACAGGTGAAGTGAACAGGAACAGATGAAGTGAACAGGAACAGATATAGTGAACAGGAATAGATGAAGAACTGATTAAAATATTCATCAAATATGTAAGAAGCAATGAAAATTATTTAAAAAATGATAATTCATGTTAGTATTAACGTTGCTACTCTCTACGCTGGCTCCATTACAGCTTTAATAAAATGAGAGAGAGCGGCGCTGAGGCGAGTGCGCAGTACACTCGGACCAGCAGCACACCTGTTACACGTGTAATTCCATACAAATTGCGTCTTTGGTTTAAGTTAAAATACTAAGTTGAGCAATGTTGATAATTCGTGGAAATTTACTTGTCTATGTAGTTAGCGTGAGCAATATTTTATTTTCAGTAATCTGTTCATTTTAAGTCATAATTTTGGATATATTTCTTGAGAAATTAATCCAACGAGAATCGGATTGAAATTTGAAAATTGGCTCTCAACTTAAAAATTGGCTTCAAACATCGTAGACATTTTGAATTTTCTAAAATTCAACAGTAAGGCAAACATAAGAAATGGTTTCTTGGAGGGATAATGTTAAAGCCACAAATTAAATAAAGATTTATGCCGACATAATAGATTATGTGTATCAATTTTCGAAACATCATTTTTTAAAAAGTCGATTATTCATCAAAATGTATATAAAAAACACACGTATCATCGAAGCAATGATAACACGGAAATATATTGTCACCATTAAACGTATCATCGAAGCAATGATAACACTGAAATATATTGTCACCATTAAACGTATCATCGAAACAATGATAACACGGAAATATTTTGTCACCATTAAACTATTGCCTTAATATTAAAGTCACGAAACTTGATTTCGCAGGATTAGGTGAGATGGGAGGAAAACATCTTAAATTAAACTATATACGAGAATTTCTGCTCAGTTGCGAATATTTGGCAAAAAATTGGATTAGGCAACTTAAATGTATTCAATATATTAAAATCTTTATTTAGTATGAATTTAAGTTTAACGGAAATTCCTTGTGATTTGGTTGGCAATATTTTACATGAGGTGGCGTGTCAGGTTGTCTACCGTCACAACCCATATACTTGCTGCAGCAGTTACCGCGCGTCATTGTTGTATATAAGCTCCTCAAGCATTCCCTGCCTTATTTGCAGACAAGACAGTAACTAACAAACTCGTGTTGTACATATTATAAGCTAGCCTCCATTCGCATCTACTTAAGACGGTTCCGGCAATTGAGTCTAACGCAATACTGTCGTTACCAATACCTGTATTTACTCTGCTATATCTGTATTTACCTCACCGTGTCTAACTCAAAATAAGTGTTAAGGATTTTAGCATA
This sequence comes from Hyalella azteca, assembly GCF_000764305.2. Lineage (NCBI taxonomy): Eukaryota > Metazoa > Arthropoda > Malacostraca > Amphipoda > Hyalellidae > Hyalella > Hyalella azteca. The sequence goes on along the minus strand of NW_025939256.1, from coordinate 22,592 downwards.
CTGTCATCATTTATCTTTCAATTGTATTTTACGGACAATTAAGAACTTATAGGACCCAGTTGTGAATTATTAAAGTAATCATTAATTTTGCTACCGACCATAATTCTGACAGGCGCGTCTCGTTTGGTCACGAAATGTTTTATTAATTGAATGTTAAACAAGATAATGCTTGTTTAACTTTAACTGTAGAATAAAATATTTGAAATATTGAAAAATTTATTAAATATTAACAATTCGACTGTTTATGTAAATTGAAAACTGGAATTTTCTAGCCTTTTTGTTTACAATTCTGTTAGCAGGCTTCTACCTGGAGATGAGTATATCATTCAGAACGTATGTTCCTTCTCATGACCATGGGACTAATCGTTCAACTGAAGCACATCGGAACTGTGCTGGAGGCTGCCAATATAATCAACTATCAGGACACCGACGCGTGACACGAGCGACAACAACGGAGGGCCGACAGCTCCGACAGAACAACTCGATGCGGCAAAGAGTTTCTAGCTCCGCAGCAGAGCTTCGCAGCTCAGTACCGACGAGGGACAGGAAGAAATATAAGATATCAGTGCGAGGGCGTGGTAAAGAATTAGCCACATACGTGACTAATTCTTTGTATGCTTAAAGAAAGAAAAGAATTAGCCACATACGTGGATTATTCTTTGTGTGCTGAAAGAAAGAAAGATAAAAATTAGCCACATACGTGGCTACTTCTCTCTATGCTTAAAGAGAGAAAAGAATAAGACACGTACGTGGCTTATTCTTTGTCCTTCGCACTCCCATCAGCACAGGTGCGCTGACACCTGTACTGAGGGGCCCACCACAGCTCTCTACCACAGCGCTCGCTCCCCGCCAATAACACCGCTACAGAGCAGCTCGTTTACACCATTTTAATCTTATCATATAATATAATATTGTTATTTAGAACTTCACTCTGGGAAGATTTTTCAAGCCAGGAAGGATTCATAGGCAGTGTTCTCTTGGCACTTAGTTCAACCGAGACGGAAATCCTCATACACGTCAGGAGGCATATCAAAATATCCTTTTATGTTAAATCCAACACTTCTCAGATGTTATTAAGTGCGCATTTGTTCTCATTTCGACCACAATAGCTGATAATCTTTTGCAACGTGTAATTGACCGAGCTTTCATTCTAAGTAATTGAAAAAATTCGGTTCAAAATTCAGTTAAAATCTAATAATGAGCATTTCGTGCGAATCTTGTCTTTTGCGCAATGGCGCAGCATTGTTGTCTTCTGTAAATGAATATTTATCAATAATAAAGATTATTTGAGCATAATAAAGATTATTTGAAGCGACTTTTTGATGACATGTATACAGGGGTAGAACTATCGAGCAAAGGTAAAAGCTATGGACTGAATGGACTATTATTATATTGAACTATTGAATGAACTATTATTATATTTGCAAACGATAACTTTGAGTTTCTCCTTCCTAAACCAGAAGTTTCCGTACGCCCCCTATATCTTAATATCAATTTTAGTAATACTCAAACTTTCACACGTCCCACGATGTTTTATCAATACCATTAATATAATACGTCCATCTCACATCCTACGATGCCTACAACAATGTGCTTAAAAGCAGCATTTTCCATTAAGGTGGGAGCAGCGTCAGGGACACAGCGTCAAATTGCTTGTAACAGGGTCAGATACCATTATAAAAAAAAAGCCTGGAGTCGACTTAACCTAACCCTTAGTTTCCCCCAGCTAGTATGCCGAATTTGACACAACCATGTCCATGAGCATGGTCATTCTTGCAAGGAAAACGTCTTGCAGTCCTAAACCTAACCTTAGGTTCTATTGTCGCAGGTCGGCCCTGTTTTGGCCCAGGCTGTGTGGCTCTATTATAGCTATGCCTCTTTAAAAAAATAACCTGGCACTCCTTACTTAACCCCAGATTCCATCAGCTATGTGCGGGATGGAACGGAAGACCTCAGGCGTTAAATTCAATAAAATAACCTGGTGTCCTATCCCTAACCTATCGTTAACACCTAACATGTCGTTAACCTNACGGGCAGCTACAGTATACGGGCAGCAACAGTATACGGGCAGCTACAGTATACGGGCGGCAACAGTATACGGGCAGCAACAGTATACGGCCGGCTACAGTAAACGGGCAGCTACAGTATACGGGCAGCTACAGTATACGGGCAGCTACGGTATACGGCCGGCTACAGTATACGGGCAGCTACAGTATACGGGCAGCCAGTGTCATTGATTTCTAAGACAATCATCGGATTCAACTGAACATAAATAGTGCCTAGGTCACTTAATATCTCTCATCGGTAGTTAAATTCTCGCGAAAAAAGACCTACCTACGGAAACCAAATAAACGAACTTTAAAAGTTGACTCAGCGGTACTTGTGTTTACTAAAATTACCCTAGTAGATTCAACAAGAACAGATCACGCAAAATATTTCTATTGATTATGATCTGAAACACAAGTCAATCTTTAGTCTATATAATTGTAATGTATGAAAGCATTGCTAATATATTCAATACAATAAATAAAATATTGTTAGAATAATACTGCCATATCATACACTCAGAGAAATGAGTGGCTGTGTCCAAATTACGAAACAATTTCTGCCCTAGTGTGCATCAAACTGTTCCAGGCAGATGGACGTATCAGTGCATCTAAATGTATACCTAGGGTCCCTCTTTGTGCTGCCGGTTAGGACGTGTGTCACAATGTGGACTATATGCCCCATTCATTTAACCGAGTGTAGGCCCCTAGAACAGCTGCCAAAATGAGTAAGTTTTCATGTACGTTTTTTATGCTTTGATTGTGAATATTGGTTGCTACTAATTGATTTAATTTTCGAACTCTTTTATCAGGAGCAATTTTGCTTTACTAACATCTGATTACATTTTCATTCATTCGAAATACCTTCCGATGTTTTTAATCTTATTTGAAAATGTGATTGGAAATCACAAGCGTGAATTTATTCCAGATTTAATTAGAAATGATTTAAACGTAGAAGAAAAATTTTATCACTCAACAAAGCTTTACCTGCGTTTAACAAAAATTATCATTAACCTTTCTAAGCAGGAAAAAACAACAAGTGCTTTCGACGCGCATATCAGAAGCGTGCTTTGGTTTCATCGCGGAGAATTCATTGCCAAAAAGGCATGATTGTTGGCACGGCGCGCGCAGAGCAGCAGCGGCAGTGACAAGCAGTAGCAGCTTTACAAAAGGGCCAACAGCTGAAGCTAAATATCTTTCAGGCGCCACATAAAAAGCGATACAAATTGTTGTTTCGTCAAGGGAAAAGATTTGCGACGCTCAAATAGGTTTAACGGTTGCATTTAATTATGTGAGATAAAAGCATTGTTGTGTTTAGTTTAATAAGTGAATTTTTACAAAAGTTTATCAGGGTATTTTTTGTTGTCTGATTTGACCCTTCGTCGAAATTCAAATAAATTGATGCTATAAATTTTGAATCTAAAATAAATAATATTATAAATAAATAATTAATAAAATAAATAAATAAATAAAAAATAAAATAAATAATAATAGTTCATAATGGAAGTAACATGTTAATGATGTGACATTAAACATTTTAACTTTCCATCAGCCTCTACTTAAACATTTTCAAGGTGAAAAAGGCAGTAATCGTAAGTTCTACTATGGCGGTATGTTTGGCTATCCTTATGATACTGGCAGATTAATTTTAAAGTTTTAAAGTGACACTAAGAACTGAATACGTTACGGTTATTGGGCACAAGCCTTCTATCTTATTACCTTATATTAAATTATTACATTCTTTATTCAATTACATAGTAACTGTGGTTCAATTATTTATATGAAATAATAATTGGGTCGACGACAAATTTATGTAATTTTTAAATCGATCCTGCCTATCAATGGAAAATAATTCAGAGTTAAAATCATTCCTCGATTTACGATTACTTTGTAATGTTCGAATTTTGAGCCTCAGTAAAATATCAACTGAAACGTAAGCAGGTAAAATAACGCAGTTGGTTTATGGACAAAAACCTCCGAATTGAGGGTAAAATATTGAATGTTTTCTAAACTTCATCTCTAACAAAAAACAGAACAAATAATTTACTTACTTCGCGCTACTTCTTTACGCTCTTTTACTTACTTACTTCGCGCTACTTTACTTACTTACTTCGCGCTCTTACTTCGCGCTACTGAAATAATTCTTTAGTTATCAGCTATATTTTTGAAGTACGGACAAATGGTTTAGTCGAATAATTAATTAAAATTATTGTAAACAGACCGATTTGTTAATTTGAACGGCTGTTTTCTCTACCATGTTTATTCTGTCCTAAGCTTAACTGCACTGAGAATATTGGCATGTTGCTTAAAAATTAGTATAATGCTTGACAAAATTAGTATAGCGCTTAACAAAATTACTATATTGCTCAACAAAATTAGTATATTGCTTAATAAAATAAGTATATAGATTAACAAAATTAGTATATTGCTTAACGAAAGTGGTATATTGCTTAACAAAATCAGTATATTGCTTAACAAAAGTGGTATATTGCTTAGCAATATTATTATATTGCTTTTGAAAAGAGTAATTATTGCTTAAATTATGTACGAAAAATATTGTATTCGGCTATTGGATAATTAGATTGGTTTGGTAAAAAAGTCTCAATTATCAACGGTATCCCGTGGCAGAAATAGCGTTCTGTAGCCTTATTAGAACACACACGTCATCGAAATCGCAAGTCTAATCGAAATTATCGATCTCGGAATGGAACAAAGATATATTTCTGTGGCGCTGCGAAGTTTAGTCGCATTACATAAGTCAAGCTGAGGATTTCACGTCTTGATCTAAACGGACTTTGAGAACGGTAGACAAGTTATTGCAGCAGCACATTGAAGAGATTTGGTTCCTTTTTATGTCACCAAGTTTCTTAAACTCGAACGCAGTGCTAAGGTGAGCAATGATATCGGCAGCTTGACACCCACACCCGCACTCACTCAAAGCCACCGCCGAACTGGCGAACCCTCAAAAGCTCCGCGTTTCGAAGTGACCCAACCCGCAGCCCTCGCATGCGCACTGCCTTTGCGCATCCGAGCGCCCGCCCTCGAGTTGTGGCGTGCCCAGCGTCACGCAATTAAAAATAATTGAGTTCGTTACGCTGGCTCTCATGCCGAGTTCAGCTTAGCTCAATGGGCTTCCAAGTTCAACTTTCAACCATGGCAGGTCGTAGGCATGAGAGATATCTTGTCGTATTTCATGTTCCTATAGTAATTGCCATATTCCTGGGATTCCTGAAAGTAACGCATCTGATGCGAAGGACCGAGTGATGGATGACTCGGCCTTTGTTGTAGACTGTTGCAGCAAGGTACTCAACACATCGATTGATGTTATATCTTGCAAGAGGCTACGCTCGAAGGATACTGCGGGCAACACCGTCAGACTGTTATGTTATGTTATGTTATGTTATGTTAGGTTATGTTATGTTATGTTATGTTATGTTATGTAATGTTATGTTATGTTATGGTAGAAGAATTGCAATAATAGAATATTTACAGATTTTCGGTACAGGATTTCTTCCTTTCTCGGAGGTTGAATTTAATGTCTCTATTTACATATTTATTATTTCTTGACTGTTGAATTTAAAAACTTACATCAAAATGAGAAAACTGAGACTACATTAATTTATCAACGATCCGTCTGATCACCCTTTTATAGTTGATTTTGTCATAACACTGTGTATGCATTTCGGTTTCACCGTGAAAGATAATCCAAGCATTTAGATGCATCACATACATTGTGATTTTCCGTCATCGGCGTGTCATGAATGGGTCCATTCATTGCTCTCATAAAGTAGGTTACGCCTTTTCATTAATGTAACTCATTTGGTTATGCATATGGCATTACTCAATTAACGTGATGTGGTTAGCTCTGATTTGTATATTTTCTGTGTTTAATCCAATTCAAAACACATGTATGTGAAATGTAGCCAACAACTAAAAAAATATGATACGCGGTAGCCAACATCCAATTCACTACACGTCATTGGCCGTCAATCTCAGGAGTTTAGTTGTTCACACCAACAACTAAACTTCTTCTTTTGTCCTCTTTTTGAGGACTTGGTTCTTCACCACTCGCCTCACGTCACCACTCGCCTAAGTCATATTCGACAACCGAAGGGACACGCCGCGTCCGCAAAAGAAGATCCGCTAATCCAGCAATAGACGGCTTGAATTACGAAGACCGAACATCATGATTGATCGAACAAATTATATAACGCGAAAAAGTTGAAAAACAGGAGAAAACCCAGTTGCCGGAGACATCAGGTAAAAAATTGAAGTCATTGTTATCTTGATAAAATCGGTAATCATTTAATCATCACGCTTACCCATACTCATATAATCATTACTCATCACGCTTACCCATACTTAGTTCTTCTCCATTCGGTTGAACTGGTGGCATCGAACCTCAAACAATTAAATCCTACGACATTTTACTGTCTGTGAATACAATACAATACAATAATACGTACAATACTGAAGTGTGAAGAAGTTCCTTTCGTATTGTACGTATTATTGACTCGGAGGAAAACGCTAGAGAAAGTGTATTTATTTCCTCAAAATTTGAATTAAGCATATGCAACTCTGATAATTTATGTTTGTATTCAACTTACAAGTCACCTGAGAAACTTCTTAAACGTTGTACTTTAAGTTAGAACGACATTAATTTGTGGAGTGCTTGGTTTCATGTTACCCGTATCGAGTAACATTCAAGGATTTATATGCAGAGTCTGGTTTGTCTATTTCTCGTGCTGCTAAACGTTATTTCATGGAATTTGATTCAGAAATAACGATGCTTGTTCACTATTAGAGGGATTGCCCTTAATAGGAAAGGCCTGCTCTATTTGCGGAGTCGGCTGCACTAAATATGTTTGTTTACCCTGTCAACTCATGAAATCCTCTATCCTCTCTCATCCGCCTTACTTATAATTTTAAATATATTTATAGCTAGATATTTTTTTCCTCTTCCATGCTGCCGTTTTTTCGTCCGCAATATGATCCAAGTATTCTCTTATTTATTGCTATCATTTGATCATATTTCACGTACCTTTCCAAATGAATACATTTCATATCTCCCTCTTGCTCCCCTTTTATATCCCTGGCTAAGTATAGTTTTTCTATACGCCACACTTCCCTCTAGTCTCGAAGCATTTCTTGCTCGTCTCGCCTGCCGCGGCGCGACATGCAATGGACCGCGTCAGTCTCACGCCGCCAGACGCGCCTGTCGCTTCTTTTGTCTCGCGCATTAACCGAGATTCTGGCGCGAAACCGGACGAGTTCGTGAAGAAATTGTTTGAAAAGAAAGAAGCTTAATGTTTTTTATGCAAAAAGAAATGATAAGAGGGAAGCAAAGGGATTGAAATAAAATTAATACAGAGTTGCGTCTGTGCTACATTTATGAATGTTCGATCGAAAAACTGTATTACCAAAATATGAATAAAAAATACTTTCTTTCGCGTTTATCGCAATGGCGCTGAGCCCGCGAAGTTGTCTCGCTGTAATTTATTTTCTTCTTTTTTGCACTCAATAGAGAAATTTTTACTGCACTTTTCGCAGAAAAATTTATTTAAGAAAATCGAAAATTGTACATGCATATGAAAAATTGGCTCGAAAAAACATTATTTACTTGATGTACTAAAGGGGCATGACAAGCCGTATCGCTGCTTTCTTCTTTCTCTCTCTACACCTTTTTTGAATACTCTGAACTTGTGTTTTGGCGGCCCTAATTTCCTATCTATACGCACTTATCACGAATGAAATAGAAACAAAAACTTCAAAATTTAAGCAATTTTCAACAATCTGTTTTATCCTGTACTTCCCGTGTGATAACAATTTAATGTATCCAACATATTGGATTATAACCGCTTAAACCATTATTATTAACCTAAACTCATCACTCTATAGTTATCCTCGTGTAACTCTATCTACTAGAATATTATTTGCATCGACGATGGTTAAGGTATCACTAGATTATGCTTCCAGAGAAATTAGTGAGAAAAGGCGTGTCAGTATTAGGTACACTCGCTGTTCGAGCAGTTGGTATGAAGTTGTGTCATTACTTGGACAATATAACCTCTTCTCTTTTCTGAGTGAGGTCCAACAATGTCATACCCGGCAGTTCAGTAGACTAGCGCATACGCGACGCCTGAAGCAATAATACCCCTACTGTTTTAGCGCATTATCTCATTTATGGAAAAATGCCCTATTGTGCTCGCTATGTCCGTCTGTCCGTCCGTCCGTCCGTGACTTCACGTTTTCGCAGTGAGTACTGAGTTAAATTTTTTTAGTCCGCCCCGGGTGGTATAGCCCGAGCGTGCTGATCATGCATGATTGAGCTAGTGTAAGGCTGAACCACGAGAAGCTCAGGGTCGTTATTCCCATTAATAGGTATATTAGTTCAACTGTTATTATTATATTGGTATTATTAATATTATAGTTCAACCATGGTGCTGATATAGTGCGTGCATTGGTAAGGGATTCGTAGGTCCCGTTCTCTCTCCGGTGACGCGATGGATCCCAGCGCACGCATCCATAACTTTTCCGTTATGGATGCTTAGTTTAAAGCCCGGTCCACACGCTCAGTTTTACGCAACGATTTGTCTGCGCAGTTCTAATCGTTGCAGACAAAACGTTGCGTGTGGACGGGTAAGGGTAAACGGCCGGCGGGAAAACTGCGCAGTTCCATCGAAATCTGAGCTACCGAGCATAGATTTCGATGAACTGCGCAGACAAGTCGGAACGTGTGGACGGTAGCACAGTTTTCCGATTCGATTTGTGCTCAGTTTCAATGATTCTGGCGACCATGGCGGACCTTCGGTAATGTTCTCGGTAATTTATTGCTTTTCTATACGAAAGTATTTCTTGCATTTGGCAAGTAAAATTCAAGGACTATAGTAACAGGGAGAAAAAAGGTGGAGACATACGAGGGCTTAGTAGAAAAATTCAAAGAAATCAATGAAAGCGCAAACATAGAAACAGCTGTAAAATAAGTTGAGCATTTACCGTAAATAATTGGGAATGAATAAAAAAATCGATTCCATCTGGACCTGGAAAAGAAGACATCTACAAGCCATCTCTCTTGTATTTTGATTCCTCGCAATCCCCAAATGATTCAATCTATTTTTTGACAAGGCACAATGCAAAAATTTATGAAAATACTGCCTTCTCCATGGCATGTTTCGGATAAATTTACGGCCGGACTCGCGGCCGGTCTCCCCAAATTCGATGGGCATGGAATATCCATGGCGAGATCGCGCAAAACTGAGCAAACTACTCAGATAAGTCGGTACCGTGTGGACGCTCTAAAAATTGCAACGATTTCATTCCGACTTAAAACTGCGCAGACAAATCGTTGTGAAAACTGAGCGTGTGGACCGGGCTTAATACCGTCGGCATGGTAGAGTTGACCCAATTTGGTCTATCGCCGATTCTTGTAATGTTCTTGACTAGTGTCCTAGCGATCTAACAGTGGAGATGGTTAGGCTGTTGAGTCAGCCGGCAAGCCCTCCTACCTCTACTGGCCTTCATATCGCAGAACTCTGCGATAAGATCCTGAGTAACTTTTGCATGTGGTCTTTCATTATGAAAGGAACTTCTAAATTTATTTTATACCTTTGGAAGCTTCTTCGCCAACACTGTCATACGTTGGCAAGAAAGTTTGCAAGCTTCTCCACGTTGCCACTGTGGTATCAAGCCGCGTAATTTATTGGAGTCCTCATTATGAATTTAGGTGATAAAATTTTATGAAGTTTCTAGCTGTAGGTGTTTTCATTCCAATATTACATTTTCTAATACTCTACAATGTGTAATATCTTGGAGATATTGTCAGTTGATATAAAAAAAGTTAGTCACATGTTGGAGGCAAAATAAAACATTAAATCACAAATACGTTAAATCCGATAAATGAAAATTACTCAAGAGTTGTCACAGGCATTGGAGACAAATGTTAACAACAAAGGCTGCTATCGCTACTTCGCTAGGAGTCGCAAACTAAGCACGTGTGACTTCACACAGTAAACTCATGATGCACCTAGAGTTGGTTCAACAATGGGGAGAATGTGAAGAAGGGGTCTTGCCGGGAGCCTGGGAAACTATGGGAGTGCACAGGGTGGCGGGCCGCGGGACTGGCGGGAGGGCCCGAGTTCTCATGAATCAGTGTCAGTTGAGACGTGGCGACGTGTGGTTATGCGCGTTTGTGCATTGCAAGTGTTGTCGTGCCGGTGCCGTGTGAAATCTCTTCCTGCTTTGCACTGAGTCAGCTGTTCCCCTGGGAAGCTCAAAATATACTTTTTTTTCCTGCCAAGCTTGGCACATTGATTAACAACGCTACTGAAAAACTCTTGGTTATTGGCTAGCTAAGTTCTATTGTGGTTAACACTGGTAGATTTGAGAAATTTTGTCATCAAATGAATTGTTTTGAGTAAATCTTGGTTGCCTTTGGATCACAAACGGCACAAAGTAAATTCAAGATGTGCGGCACTCGACAATGCGATCGGTATCCTTAAAATAATTGTAAATGTAATGTTCAATTGAATCAAGATTTTTACTGCTGATTACGCAAATGAACTGTTTGATAGACGTGTGAACACGTGACATTCGAAACGCTATATTAAGTAATAATATTCAAAGCACGGAAAAGTGTGCGGCGCTCAGGCTTTATCAAAGTCATTAGGCATCAGAATGCAACGCGTTTCAATTTATGAACTGTGAACAAGCGGTGTTTGCCCCTAGTGAAATTTTACAGTCGAGTTAGACTAAACGAATGTAAAAGTTGAAAGCGAAGATAACTTTTCATTTCTTAATCATAATGGGCTTCTAAGAGTTTCTCTCAAAGGCATGCTACTTGTCTTTAAATTCTTATCTTCATTCAGGATCTGTACAATTCTCACTCAAGCTCTTCAGTCGCTTCTAGGTAAGTACATTAATTTATGCAAATGAACTTTAGTCGTTTTTCCCGTGCACTTGATGTTCGAACTTCGAAATAACGTAAATAGCTTCGTAGGTACGCGGATTCATTTTAAAGAGAAGGAATGATCGATGTTTCATCGATCATTCCTTCTTCATCATTCCATTCGATCATTCGTATCATGCTAAATGTTACGAATGATCGATAAATATCATGGTCAAGGCCGCAAGTAATGTCATTATTGCAGCCACGGGTAAAAATAAAAGGTCTTACCCTTGCGTGAAGTGCATTATCGCTCCGGATAGCCCTTATAGCCAGTTATAGGTGCTTACTAAGATTTTGCTTTTGTTGAGTAGTTCTTGCCTACCGTCAATGCTTGCCTTCAATAGAAACAATTTTTTGGTACTTGTGTCCAGAAATAACAAAAGTGCACCACATCTTTTAAGCACGATCAAAACCGCTTCGTACTCCAGTGGTAATCTACAAACAAATTTTTGATAACCACAAACGCAAAGAACCTTACATAACTCATTTCAGACCTGTAATATGCGGTCTTTAGTTACGCCGTTAGGTAAGTACCGTAGTATCGGCCGAGTGACGACTTGGTTGTCAATAGCGGTTTCCAAGTCAAGTTTTTTTAGGTCTCTGAACGGGTGAATTAGTAATTGAGAGATTGTGTCATCCTGCTGATAGAATGCCCGCCAAAAGAGACTTTAAATAAGCTTCTCATGAAGAAAGTATTGTTAAGTGGGTGCTATTTTCTTCATTAACTCACCGACTTCTCAATATTCGCCTTTGGAACTGCTCCTCAAGGCTCAACACCCTTGTGATGTATAGTAATTTTTTAATTTGTTGGGCAGAAGAATGCAACATTTTCATGGTTGGCGGCGAGTCATCCGTTATAATTAAGGGTTCTTGACCTCGCCTGCATGATCGGAATTTTGATTCAAAAGGAATTAGGTACTGGGGTGGGTTAGGTTCGGGCTCAGTTGCTTCAGATGGGGCACTGCGGTTCTTGTAAATAATCATCTTCATTTTGCCTTAATTTCACGCACTATGCGAAACATAATGATGATATTATTGCATCTTAATTTTGCTATGTGCGATTCAAGTGCTTCGAAATTTGAAAAGTAACACGTTATTGCTAGTATTGTCGCATCAATTGTCGCTATTTATTGCTGAGTACAGTTTTTGGTTTGTTTTTATTCAAAAGCGATGTTATTTGTTGGCGATTTCCTGAAAAACCTGCACCGATCAACCGATGAGTATGCTATTTGTTTCCCTTACTCTGTTGCCTCGATTCACAGAGTTGTCCTACTTTCGACTTTCAACTGTGGGCCCAGTTACAACTGTTGTTCCGCCTGCAACTGTTGTTACAGCCATTGTGCAGCCATCATATCCATTCAGGATACGAAGGCAGTAGCCATTGACTGTACTTCCTGTTTACGGTGAACTGCTTATAGGCCCATAGGGGCTATTTATCCGTCTGCAAACCTTACTTACTGCATATCAGAAGTAGCCTTACTCTTTCTAAAAATTTGTGCGTCGAACATTCTAATGTGGAATACTGGGTCATAATTTAGACTTGTTCCGCAGTATGTGTGTGGGATGAACGCCTTTGAAGTCTTGATGATTTTGCTTTAGAAATTAGCGCTAAAATTTTTACATTGGCCTAGCCTAAGTAAGGTAAGTTACACTACTATGTATCTTCTACAACAGAATTGAATAAGTCCATGCTAATCCGTTCCAATCAGATATTTGGCCAAGGGAACGCGAGATATTACTAAATATTCAATGGTGTCAGTTGCGTGACATGAAGAGAATGCGACGTGTAGTCGACGAGGAGCGAAGGTTAGATCTTGAAACAATGGCAATTAAGTGATTATCTGCGTCTCCGACCTGCTATGGCTCGCTGCCATTACTGCTTGGAGGTTGCCTGGTCCACGGCCTTCGTAACCTTCTGCCTTCGAAACGTCCTGCCTTCGTGAGATTCTTCTTTTGTAACATTCTGCCTTCTTAACCTTCTGCCTTCGTAACCTTCTGCCTTCGTAACCTGTCTTCGTAACCTTCTGCCATCGTAACCTTCTGCCTTCGTAACCTTCTGCCTTATTAACCTTCTGCCTTCGTAACCTCTACCTTCGTAACCTTCTGCCTTCGTAACCTTCTGCCTTCGTAACCTTTTATCGTCGTGTTTTGTGTAAATGCACCATGACTTATGTCCATTTGCAACGAACGAATTCATGCATTTTTTTTATTCATGCGTCCTTGCATATGGCTTACAAGTTGATGCGCGGGCTGAGTCTGAGTGATGCACCGAACGGTTCGCTGTTCTTTGGCCTACTGGTTAGGTGTTGTGCCTCTTGCGCGGGTTAGGTGTTGTGCCTCTTGCGTGGGTTAGGTGTTGTGCCTCTTGCGTGGGTTAGGTGTTGTCTCTTATACACATCTAGATGTGTATAAGAGACAGGTGTTATTCTTGTTGTAGCGGTGTTATTCTTGTTGTAGCGGTGTTATTCTTGTTGTAGCGGTGTTGTTCTTGTAGGTAGCGGTGTTATCCTTGTTTTAGCGGTGTTTAGATATGGTACCTTTGAAGAATAACACTTATAATCAGCAAGAGCCTGCTGCCGACCATGGAGTTTTGATAACGGTTCCTCGGTCAATACGTTAGGCATTATTAATTCTTTTCACGTTCTGAAAGTTAGATTTCTATTATGTTTGTCCTATTTTTCCCGCTAAGGCGCGTGTGTCAAATATCAATTTATGTACTGATTGGTGCGCTTATTCCTATTATTTGTCAGCTGAAGTTTAATTATCATTATTAGTATTTCTGTCTATCACGATGCCGTTCAACTAATAATCAGCCCTTACCTGTTAATGTTGATGACTATTTAACGGCTAGAAGTTAAATTTGTTGACGATTTAACTGATTCATTATTTTAAGCAGCTTTATATTGTATTTGGAGCAACCCCTCAGGGGGGACTTCTGACGCGTGTCTGTGCACGTCAGAAGTCCTATGGGATTTCGCGTTCCTAGGGGGATTGTTCCTGAGCGCCCCACCGCTGAGCTCGCGGTGTCTGACTGCAGGTCCCAGTTGTGGGGTTAAGTTATTATGTAGGTAGGATTCCTTACATTTCCCTTCTCTGTCTCTCTCGTGCGGGCGGCCGACGTCCCGTGTAAGCGACCTCTTGTTCGAGTGTCTTCGTTTCTGTTGCTTTTCACCTGTCCCTCCTTGTCACTTCGTCTCTTTGAGATGCTAACGCTGCTTCTTTCGAGCCAGCTTCAGCGGGCTGGACATCTGAGACCTTCCACCCCTTGTGGGTGATGACCTACTTTTGATTTAAGAAACTTTTGATAATTGAGACCTTCCACCTCTTTGGTGATGTTCAAAATGACTTTCGGTGCGAGATAGCTAAGTAGCTGAAGCGCTGGTAAACCTGTGGCCACTGAACTAACTAACTTGTATTTGGAGCAAAGATTCGTATCCAGAAAGTGTTTTCATTGCCATCCTCATGCACGTGAAAAATTCTGTCTGCTTTTGGAGTGCAATGTCATGCATTAATGGATAAATGCTAGATTCTGAAGCATAGCTGGATTCAATATCCGACATAAAACTAAACATTTCCATTGTTTTTGAACAAGAACCTTCAGTGTGCCTGCATTCAAATTTTTGAATTTTTTCTTCTTTTATTTTACAAGATTATCTGTTTCTCTGTTCTGATGGAAGGCAGTTTCGTATGAGTAATTTCCGCACCGCGCGCTCTAGGAAGCGTTTGAAGTCGAAGTTGAGAGCAGCGGCGGCTGAGCGCGTCTACTTGCTTCACATGCTGGCCCTGCAGCACTTACGTGTGATGTGGTGCTGTGCAGAGACAGGCAGCGCTGTGCAGAGACAGGCAGCGCTGTGACAATTTGCATGATCGTCTCGAACTTTGTGCCGACAGTTTGCATGATCGTCCCGAACTTTGTGCCGACAGTTTGCATGATCGTCCCGAACTTTGCGCCGACAGTTTGCATTATCTGCAGTGGTGGGCGGATAACACTTTCACCTTCTCGCCGACTCCCACGCCCCATACACGCGCTCACGTTTATACCCGTCGGTCAAATTTTTAGTTCTTTGTTGAAAGAATACAATGTTGTGTCGAGCGTAAATGTTATTTTGTTATATAGTTATATAACAAAATATATTGTTTTGTGATATATAGTTTTTGTTGTTAATTTCTCTTCTCGTCTTGCACAATAATTGAAACACAAACAACGTAGTTACATGTATTTAAAAGCAAAGAAAATACCACAAAAATTCACCATATCTTTATAAGAGAAAACGTTTCGGAGTCCTAATACGGAGTCTATACTAGGCTGGCTGAGCATAAGGGCAGGAGTTATAGAACAGGGAACCTACTTGCACATCCACCTCATTCTGCTGTACGTGTTCATGCCGAGCAGTGCAACTTAGCCTTACACTCCGCATGCTTCAAGTGATGGGTGCATTTTTGCTGCAGCTAAAATGCAAATTGTCAGGTTGAATTTACATTCAAGCCAAGGGTCAGCGAACACTTTTCACCCGTCGACCTTTTCACAGGATATTTGAGTCTACATCGATCACTTTCATACCCACACACGCATAACAGTGAAATAGTGATGAAGAATTTTTACATGGTTGCTGCATTGTTAGCAGTTATGTCAGTATTTAATTTGTTTTATCATGAATTTATACTTATAGAATAGAATAGAATAGAAGTGTCAGCACTGAAGAAATAGGCCCATAGCCTGTTGCCGATTCTTGAACTTTTCGTGACTTGATTCACAAGGGATCCGGCCTTTGGAACCCGATCTTTCCATAACTGACGATTGATTGAGATAGCTGCTGAACTTATTGCCTGGTCCGTAATTTGCTAGGCATTTTAAGACTGAACATATGCTCCTGCTCCATATGCTCATATGTTTTCATATATACTTGGTTGACTGGAATTTGACCAATTTTTCATTATTTTCTCAAACAATATGTTTGTATCTAATTCATTTGGATATCTAATTGATTTATTTATTTCTCTCAATCTACGAGCCCCTAATAAATTATCAACACTTAACTTCTATAATCGACCGCCATGGGCGACTAATTCGGTAACCTCTGATATAACCCAGCTATGCATATACGAAGAATGAACTTACCCATGCCATTAAATGTGTTTATATGTAGAGCAATTCTATGTGAATTAACCAAGTTTCTCTGTCGTTTACGACGCGTCACACGAATTTGTGTTTTAATTTACGTACGGGACTTTAGTGAGCCCTCCCGTCGTCTGGATGTCATCCGCAGGTGGACGAAATGGACTATAAGTGAACGAATTTCGCTAGTGGATGAAATCGACTAGTGGATGAAATCGACTAGTGGATTAAATTGGCTAGTGGATTAAATTGGCTAGTGGATGAAATTGGCTAGTGGATGAAATTGGCTAGTGGATGAAATTGGCTAGTGGATCTGTCTCTTATACACATCTAGATGTGTATAAGAGACAGAGGCAGCGCTGTGCAGAGACAGGCAGCGCTGAGCAGAGACAGGCAGCGCTGTGCAGAGACAGGCAGCGCTGTGCAGAGACAGGCAGCGCTGTGCAGAGACAGGCTGCACTCCTTGCCCATTACACCCATTTAAATTACAGACGGATCTTGGTCGGCTGTCTAGCTATTGTAAGGCCGCTTATTACCCACTTGTTATATTCAACTTTCTCTTGAGTTTGCAGCTTTTGAAAGCTGCACGACCATGTTTAATGTAAGGCCCGAGTTAAAATTCTATTTATTTTCGAAATATTCTTGCCTCAGGAATTATTGCATCAAAACAAGGCGCATTTGCATGTGAGGGGAGACGGATTTCTTATTTCGGGTTCTGAGGGATATTCTGTTCAGATCAATTGCATTCAGACGGGAAGCGTGTTTGTTTAGATTTGGTAATAAATTTTATTGCCTTGAGATCTGTGGACTTTGTGGTGAGACATGTTTGTCAGACAGCGTGCATGACGGGCTTTTATATTGCGTCCGGTGAGAATTTGCTCGATTGTAAAATATCCTGCGTTTCGAATAGCACACGAATTAGACGCTTTTCAATAGAACTTGTCATAACGTGTCTATTAAATTGATTTAATGATCAGTGAACAGCGCTATTGGTATTGGTTGATAATAGTAAATATGCATTTAATTATGTATACAATATAATATAATATATAATATATAATATAATAATGCCTAGTACTTAAATTAAACAAGTTTCATATTTCCTCACAAAGAAGCTAGTATTTGGGTTCACGTTTTTCTGGAAATTTGTTTAAGCCTTAAAATTGAGAAATTACACAACTGGCTTGATATACTCAACAGGATTCTATTCTTAAATTATAAAATTATCGTTTGGGATTCAATTTTAACGAGCAATGTAATGATTCTTGTATTTGTTTTAGGAAAAAGCTCCCTTTATAAATACTATTGAGTTCACAAAGGTACAAGTAATGGATCAGACGTACTAAGTTCAGCATCTTAAGCCTTCAAATTCGTAAAAGAAAGAGATATCTTCTCTGAAAGCTAAATCTCAAATTTCGGTAATGGGATATTTTTATAAATGAATCTCATGATATGCTATGCAAAAAGTTTCTCATTACTCCCTTCATTTTTCCCTTAGCCGTTGAATGAATTGAACATTTATATATAACGTTTTTCAGCCTTTCCGAGGTTTTGTTTGCGTTAAATCTAGTGCATTCAATCCGGTTGCTGTCTTACTCCCACTTATTTACTGTGCAAGAAAACTGTAACCCTTAGAACGCAATTTTCTTCTGGTAGTTCCAAATGATATTTTGCGGACGTGAAATTAGCTTGTGATGTTGTTGCTCTGACATCTTGGTTGCTGTGGTGCCTGCTGGCCGAGATAACTACACCCTGGCCAAATGGAATGACTGAGGCTGGCTTTATTGTTCATCTGCACCATGGGCCAGGCCAGAGTTTTGCTGTTCTTTGGAAGCCTCACTCTGATGGAAGAATAAAGTTAGCGTCACACCAAGGTTGCGTTGCCGGCCTTCATTGGTACAAATAAAAAAATGGCGACAGACTTTATGATTGGGACGATGTAACTCCGCTATCATCTTTTGGAGTAAAAAAAGTTACCGCCTGAAAAGATGCCCTGGCTTTGCTGGAAAGCCTCCTCTTTGAGCATTTGAAAAATATCGTACTTATGGAAATTTGAACTGAAAGTATTTATTCACTGTAGCTGAGTTACATGAAATGAATTCTACGGAAAAGTATATCGTATATATACGAGAGACTAGTCCAGAATTCTATAAGTCATTTTAATTTATTGATAGAATATTGGCGTACTTCTCATGTCATTAAATTATAATGAAATACTTCATATTATATAGTGGGTTCATTTCAGCCTGCCACCGAATTGCTCACTTGAGGTAAGCGACTGCAAGTCGTAGAGGCACAAATGTTCCGTTGCATCGCCTAAGTTACTCGCCAACGCAATTCACAAATTTTTTTTATTGACTCATAATAAGAAGCTGATGAGCACATCACCGTAATGTGATGGTCAATAGGAGCTTTACCACGGAGAAGGCACACCGTTCCCTCATGCTCAACGAACGTGCTCGATAGAAATGAGATCGTTCCAACTGAGACGCCTTGCATCGCTATAATGTGCTTATGCAAACTGCAGGATGGCTCATCTCAACAGTTTAGCTCCAGCGGCTCTTGAACTGCATTGCCTCTCCGCCCTAATCTCTGCCTCTCATTTGCATCAAATGCAGCTCTAGGGACCTCCATTGTCGTAGTGGAACACTCCCATCTTCCTGGCAGTCATAGTCCACGGAGGCGCTGGATTTTGTTATTATTCCAGCCTGTGGTCTAATGAGGCACCATTCCACTAACTTATCGCGCCTTTCGGACGTCCCCATGCGCGCCAACTGTTGGTTGTAACCTTAAAGCTAAGTGTGATGGGGACGTCTAGAGTTATTTACGTATTGTCACTAGACAATGTGACCGGCGCTCGTGGCTAAACGTGTCGCGAACTGGTCATGCCAGGCACTGTCCGTGTCGATCATAATTATACGTAGTAAAAATAATTCATGAAAATCTATATAATATAGTATTTACTTTATGCATAGTGAATTATTTCAGCATTCGAAATAAAGGGAAAATTTGCCGGATCAAGGTTAGACTTTATTGAGCGACATATAGAGTCTGGCTGATCGCTGATAAAGATATACCATATCAGCCTGAAGTCATATCAGTATTTAAATGCTCTTTTTGGCTATTCAATTACCGATCAGTACTTCGTAAAATTTGGGGAATATTTATTGACCAACCGCAAATAGATGCTCAATGTTTAGAATATGGCAATTTTTGGAAATGTTGACAGTGGAAGTCAGTTTGCTGTAACTCTGGTCAAAGGATTCCAATTGCTTAGTAAATGAATAGTTATGGAATTTCAGATGCATGACTGCTTCCTGTCGGAAATTCAGGTCTCAGAACGGTGGATGGACGTGTTGTTGGTGATGTCCTCAGCGCTCACACTGTGCACGCAACCCTCCTGGCTACAATCCCTCATCAATCTTCAGAAGGGGCGACACAATCATTCGGCGAAACGAGCTTGAGTTATTTTACCTTACCTTTCATTAACTCGAGTACTGGAATTTAATTAAACCGCGTTATTGGGAACAGAATATTTGGAATTATTATGCCTTTAAATTACTCGTACACCGAATTGATGTACAGACACGTATTCGGTACGCTGGGAAGGAATGAGCCTGTCAAAAGTCATGCAGTGAATTTCAATAACGCGGGTTATTTGAAGTAATTTAAAGAACAAATAATAACATTAATTATGAGCAATTTTTCCAATATTGCATCAAGAAGTTATTTACTAAGTGTATCGGAATAAAGTTACTGGAGATGGATTTTGTATTCGGTGTAAAAATGTAAGATAATGATGGATATTTTCAAACAAAATTTGATTGGGATATGTGGATATTTTTATCCATCCCTGGACGAGAGAAGTTCATAAAGAAATTTCTTTCTTACAATTTTTTATATTTAAATATAATTTTTATGTACGTTCTTCGTAATAATATACCGTACTTATTCATATTAATCGAAAAGCAAACTTGGATTTGTCGCTAAATTGTACCTCAATCTCAATGTGCCTCTTTCACAAATTTTGTAGTTTTCATTGATTTTTCACCGTACATCATCTTCCAGTTCGCCCTTGACCGTTTTTAGCGCATTTTCTCATTTATGGAAGAAATGCGCTAGTGTGCTCGCCATGTCCGTCTGTCTGTCTGTCTGTCCGTCCGTCCGTGACCTCAAGTTTTCGTCGACGAGAAAATGCGCTCTCTGTCACTCACTGCAGTGAGTACTGAGTTATATTTTTTATCCTCACGCTCTCTGTCACTCAC
>NW_025939256.1:0-1527 GCF_000764305.2 Hyalella azteca | reverse complement strand
GCTTAAATGGGGTCAATTTTCACAGGGTGATTGATTTTTTTTTTTGTGCCGCAAATTAAGCGTCGAGCAGAATTTTTGCGGCAACGAAAGTAATTTTGCACAGAACATTCATGCTTTAATTAAATTTATTGCATGTGAAAGTGAATCCTGTTGTCTTCCAATACCAATACACTAGCATCAATAGATAAATTGGGAACGTAAAAATCGTTATTGTTCAAAGTGTGACTGCTTAAATTTGTTATGTAGAACAATAACAAAGTTGATTGAGCTTTCATGGATGTATTAATTAAGGCTTTTAGTCGAGCGATGCCAATTAATGATTCTCCAAATGATTTGTCGCTAATATATGTTTCATTACGATTCTTAGGGATGACTGCAAAAAATATGTATGATGCTTCATAATAAATTCTAAATACCGAGCCATTGGTTCATATCTTTTAACATATTTCTCGTGTGGTTTTTTGAATTTGTGTTATTTTTATACCCACTATGTGGGAGCTTGCAGCGAGTCACCGTATCATGGATGACAAAACTGAAAAGAGGACAAAAGTTTCTTGATTTTGCTTTCATTTTTTATTTCGTAGATCAGTGGACGGTATATCTTTCATAGAATATTTGCTAAATTGTCATATCGGTTGTTTGACTCTCTTTTTTTTTTTTTTGGCTTCGTTTCAATACAGTTATGTGAGACAGCAGTATAAGTATATTTTGAGTTTTCATTCGGTAACGATTATTGTGCTCTTGTTATATTATTATAGGATGTCTTCTTAACCACTGCCTGTTTTTACGCCTTTGTACGAGGTGGTACTTTATGTTCGAAACAATTCATGTACCATATCGCAATTTGTCACGATAAACACCGTATGCATGTGCTGCCTATATTTTGAGAAATTATTTCAGGTGTTTCCTCGAGAATTGTGCAATGCGCTCGGAGGACGGAGAAGAGTAATAAGTGACGAATTTGCGGATGAATATTTTTTTTACCTAATAAATTGTTAAAATATTGTCAAACGTCTTGATTTTGATCAAAAGAGCAAGCGGGAAATTCTGAACGGATAGAATTTTTTTTCAAATTTAAGACAGTGAGGAACATGCAAATTGTATCAAAATGCCATCTAACGTTGTAGGTATCTCTAACGTTCTTCATCTTCTCGTTTGGCATAACTTCAATGAAGTTTTGAAAAGGATGTTTCGTGCATAGATGTGACAAAGCCCTTATTTTCAAAATGAACAAAATTTCAATTAATTTCAATGAATTTAACGTATTTACATTATATATTAGCTGAGTCTGTGATGCAGTTAATAATATACAATGTGATCAATAAGATGTCCTGCTGTCGCGCTAAAAGTTTTTCGGTGAATGATGTATGTATAGCTTATATGTTTATACTTCCTCGTGAAAGAGCACCGTTCAGGATTTCCAATCTTGTATTTCATGTCATAACGTCATAAATGGCTCGATCTCCTCCAATCTAAAGCAGCCAATTCTAGGGCCGGCGTTCGATACAAGAAGGCATAACTGTTCAC
>NW_025939255.1:0-635 GCF_000764305.2 Hyalella azteca | reverse complement strand
GGAAGTTATGACCAGTGGGCAAAGTTTTGTGTTGAAAAAAGTCCCTAATATAGGACTTGGAAGCATGCAGTTAAAAAATTTGTACCCTCAACATGTGGATTAGAAAGGGAAATGGCTGTTGGAGTATCTGAACCAAATTTAGCAAGACACTGTTGTCTTCAAATACCTTTTAGCGTGTCTTTTTGGCAAGTATTACTATTAAAGTTTGAAGTAGTTTCGGTGACAAATTTTTAATTATACTGGCAATATAAACCTGATATCAAACAGAAGGAGTTTAGCAATTGTCTTATCAAGATCAGGATTTTAGGACCAAATGCTGCCAGACTTGCCAGTATTATTGAGAATTTATTGCCCACTGCTGACTGCTCAGGCACCAGATTTACCAGAAACTAGAGGCAGTATGGAATTATGTATAGGTAATATATTATCATGTTAACACAAGAAAATGTATCGAAAAATTTACCACCTTACACCTTCCACCGAAGTGACAATTGATACTGAGCTACAGTGAGCTCGTCAAAAACTGCGGACACTCGGACAGCTGCACTTCCTCTAACTCGCTTGCGTGTGTTTCGAAAACCGATAAAAAGTCGGCGACTATTCCCTCCAATACATCACTAGTCGTGTATCCGTAT
>NW_025939254.1:51529-53485 GCF_000764305.2 Hyalella azteca | reverse complement strand
TTTTCTAGGAGCAAATGTTTATGAATGTTTAATGAGTTTAAAAAAACGCTTCTAATAATAAAATAATAATTTTTGTACGTTACCACTATCATCATCTTTAAGATGATAGGGTCTGATGATAGAGAGTCTATCATCACTTTAAGTCCGATTCTGAACGGTGTTAAATTTTAGCCTGAAGAGGTTTAATGAAGAAATGGTATTTTTGCGGACGTAGACCTTGATGATGTGAAATCTGGCAGGAATCTTGCTAGTCAATACGCAGTGTCACATACTCAAGAGAATAATTAATTAAATATCAACTAGAAGTTTTTGTAAATTATAACTACTATACCAAGTGTATAGAAATATTTGATGTCAATTTCCCAATGTCTGAAGTGCAGCAAATCAATTCGGCTACGATTTGAAAAAGTATCGCATTACCTTGCCCATTCCACCAAAACATTACGCCCTCATCATTATGAATATTGCCTCCTTTTAATTGCATTCACAATCCACTTGGTAGGAATGAATCGGTCTAGTCCAACTTCTTACATTGCATGTGCAAATTGCCAAGTGATAACTTACTTAGTTACGCCTAGAAAAAAATTATGGAGGGATTTCGTCATGAAGTGTGCAGTGTTTTCGGTTATGAACTTTAACCACTTCAACTGGTTACAAGGATCTTGCCAGTCAATGATATTGGAATTTATTTTTGAACGCTGACCAAGAGATAGCAAGAGATTGCTTCTCGAAGCAGCGTATGAATGACGACGATTTAGGTAGTGGTGTCGTATTTGATAAAATATCCAATGTGCGAAGAAAGAGCTCCAACACGAATCATAATTCACCTTCATGCGAAAGTTGACCAAATTTGCAAAAAGCAGTAAGCCGTATAAGTATATATGTTTCCGAATATTTATTTGCATCTAATTAAATTCTTGACGAACTAACTAAACGCTCCGTTCTTTGGGAACAGAATTTGTCCCATAAGATGACCTTACAATTTTGAAATCCACAGTACCAAAAAATTGCCCTCAATACGATACAGTATTCAGATAATTCTATTGAAAACTTGCTGACCCGTACATGTTTTCTGAACAATCACTATGCAATTTTTTTGAAATAATTTATACAATAGTTATGCCTATTATTTGAGAGCATTATTCAATGAGCTATAGGCACTTCAAGTGCCTGCATATATGGTCGGCGCTATAAAGTGAGCCATCCCATCACAGTTAACATGAGGAATAATTACTCATAAAAACATTCACAATTCAAACTCATGAATTTTGATTAGAAATTGCCGTTCAATCTAAATTTTCCTGGAACTTGTAGAAAAAACGTATTCCATTGGGAACTTGACCTAATATATAACACGAACCTACATAACGATAATACACACAAGTTAATCATCTAAGAAAAAATCAACAACGACCATGCCTGGGTTGATTATGAAAAATCATTAGATTGAATGACATAATTCGAGACAATTATTTCAATGGGTGAACCCTATAATTGTATACATCGGCAACGTTGTCTCTCAATCCTGACATTCTAGGATGCTTGAAATGCACTAATTACGGTAAATTACCTCAGTTCTGATAGAATTTACGGGTAAAGAAGTCGGTAAATGGTGGACATGTTAACGATGATGAGCAGGGTTGTCCAAAATAAAAGGCTGACACGATGTAAATTGAAAGGATACCTAGTGGGGGCAATGGGCCCACGCGTGTCACGGGGCAAAGCGCCCATGGGGAAGTCTTGTGTTATACATCATTAGATTTGTCTCAATGACCTTTTCAAAAATATCACTAGCTTTTGAATTACCAATCACACTTCATATTGCATGATTTTTCGATTTGCCGCCTCAAGGCAGCAGGTTTAGTTTCTAGTTATGCGTATTTATGACCCCTTATCGAGTTATTGACTCTTGCCTTGCCAAAAGTTGATTTCAGTCAACACCAATGAGCCAAAAGT